>NC_060270.1:88429486-88729486 GCF_021613505.1 Equus quagga
GGCTCCAAGGAGCCTTGTATCTGTCAGGATCCTCAGTCCAAGATGCAGAAAGAAGTTTTGGATATTTCAAGCAGAAAATGGAGTTATCAAAGGACATTGAGGACTTTATTGATGGCCAGGGAACCAGGCTACACCACTAAGAACTACATCCAGAATCACACCAGAGTACTGTCCATGACGACATCGTGTTGCTGCCGTCCTTCCTTCACTACCGACACTTTCGATGCTGGATGCTGGACATAGCTGGGAGAAATGTTGCACACTACCATTTTGATGTGTATTTTTCTAGGACCTTTTCAAAATATACATACATATTTTTGTTTCTATTCAAACTGGAATGTTTTTTAAAGTTAGCAATACACTGTGAACATATTTTTCCAATGCTTAGAAAATTTTTTCTATAATATAATTTATAGTGGTGCATAATAGATTGTTACATAGCTCTACCAGAGTTTATTTAACAAATCCCATATTGTTTGTGCCATTTCCAAATCTTTATTATGTTACATAACATTTTAATGAACATCCTTGCATTTTTGTTTTATATAGATTTCAGGATATTTCTTTAGGATAAAATTCATAGAGGTTGAATTGTTGTTTCAAAAAACATGGCAGTTTTTAAGTTTTCTATTTGACTTGCCAAATTCCACTTCTGAGAGTTATCTTGGGGGATAAAGTGCAGACCCAGGGTCATTTTTTGAGAAGCAATTTGTTATGGAAAATAGAATAGGCTGAAAGATTCTTTATTCTCTCATTCCCAATTCCCACTGTCATTCTGTAGCATTTCACTTATCCAGATTGCAATTCCAACTCTGACATTCCTCTATTTTTATAAGATTTTTATAAGGATTAAATTAGATAATGCATAGAATTGCTGCTCATCACATGCCTTGCACAAACTGAAAACTTTTTAGAGGTTAGCTATTACTACTGTTATTATTAATCTGTTTTTTCTCACTCTTCTCATCACTGATGGTCAACTTTCATTGGTACAGTTATTTCTCTGCTGTTTTTTGAGGACTCCTGATATGCACAATATATGCATGAAAAATTTCACTCTTTGAGAACACTGAGGCACATATTCAAAATGATATTGTAAAGGTGAAACAATTATACCTATAAAAACAAAATTCTTTCTCTACTAAATCTCACATTATCCTTAAAATTTCTATAAAAAGTACCAAAGTGGTCTCTCATAAATTGGAAAATATTATTTTCGCTGATAGTCTTAGAAATATTTAGGATAAAAATGTACTTTAAATTCATCTTGACAGAAATAGTTTGTTGCAATCACATCACTGACACATACAGATATTACATATATGTCACCTTGAGTTAATAGTGACCTGAGGAGGAAATTTGGTTTAGCAAATCCCTTCTAGTAACACCCACAGAACTGAAAACTTATCCCACTTCTTGGTGGTCTTCTGCCCATCCAAAGCTCCTGAGGACCATAAAACATGCTGGTTCCTCTCCTAACTGCTGTAAAATACATCCTGTGAGACCCAGGGGAAAATCATTCTGAGGTTGGGCATTCCATGGAGATTCAATATTCCATATTTTGAAATGTAGCTAGAAGTGGAAATGGATTTACTTCTCATGATCTCTTTGTTCATAATTAGCGATATAAAACATAGAGTTCAGAAAGCAAATGAAATATGATTGAAAAGAAAAGCCTTGATTTTACATACGAAATTTCTTTACCAGATGGGTGAACAAGGGTAGCTTAAGATAGTACTTCAAATTAAACAGCAATGTTGAAACTATGAAATACTAAACTTCTAACACCCATGACCTAGTTCCTAGAAAGAAAGTTATCATATATTATTAAAGTGTTCACACATTTAATAAATATTAAAGCATTCATTACATGTAAGGCATAAGAACTTATACCTCACTCAGTGATGATATTAATAACAATTCAGTAATCATTAATGACAGTTATGGTGTTAGTAACCACAAGGCAGGTTTGTTAGGGTTTTTCTTTTCTTTTTGTTCTCTCCTATTTATCTTGACTTTCCTTAATTTAATTTTAGTCTCTCATTTAAATATAACCCCTCTTGTTCCAAAAAGCATTTATGACAAACATGTTTATAATTTGGATATTGTCCTAGCAGTCTTTTCTTTCAATTTTTCCTCCATTACTTGGGACTAATTGCTGTGATTTCTCTCCTTTCCTTCTTTAAAACCACCATATATAGAACTACGCTCTTGTGTGTGCAATTAAATATCTATATGGAATTCAAAATCTTTGATAATATTAAGATTGGGCTTGACTCACAACGATATTGACTTAGTCAATGCATTGACACTGGGTTAATTAGAACGTTCTGCATGGTTAGGAAATCTGGTTATTTGGGTTCTGAGTTCTCTTTTGGTATAGAAACTCCATCTTTTGTTATGAACTCAAGACATCATGTTTTTTAATTGTATTCTGGAGGAAAAAGAAGACAGTAACAGTTTCTGAGCATCTACCATCTGAAATCTTTTCTCTTTTCTCAGTAATCCTCACAGCAGCCTTCTGTTTATTACTTTCTCTATTTCAAACATGAGCAAAAATATGTATAGTACTAAATGAGAAAGCCGGGATTTAAATTCAGATTTGCTTTCACTTATTTAAACAACAAACACATATTATATGCCTCATTGTGTTTTAGACATTGGTGTAGTGGAAGTTGTTGGAGGTTATGGAAGTGTTGTGGTGGTGGAAGTGATTCCAAAGTCACTTCATATTCTACTATAATATTGCTGAAAAAATTTTAGATACTTTCTTGGTATTTCCTGAAGATTCAAATCCTAACATTGCAAGTCAAATGTAATTTACAAGTGAATCACGTAGCCAAATACACTGATTTGTCTGCTCTGGTGTTGTCATCAAAAATAACAAGGTCTCGATGTAGTCTGCTTCACTCTGAGAATATGGAGGGCCTGTAATATTCAATGTGGAATATACAGCAAACACGAAGCTGACATGCTCCAGTGTGGCCATAGCCAGAGGTGGATTTTCATAAAACTAATGTTTAAGCTTCCAAAGTCCTGGGAAGAGACCCCAGTAATCATCGTTTTATTTTCCTCTTTCTCTTCATTTGCGAAAGCAAGGCAATTTGTATTCACTTTCTTCATGAATATATTCCAAATTATATAAATTTTAGTGAGAACAAATCCTTTACCCACCACTAGTTGTACCAATTTTCGAAATATTGACTGGCTCACATACTGGTTAGTTACTAGCCACGCCCCAAGGCCCTAGGGGTCCCTCCTCCACTCTAGCTACAGTGGCTTCTCCATGGAAATCACCTTGCTCTCTTTCTAATCCAGCCACTGAAAGGTTATGCCAGTACAACAGGTAGACTGCAGCACACTGCTCCAGAGCCATGGTAGGGCCTGTTTGCATTGGTTGTGTCTTGTGCTATTATCAATGGTTAAATATTTTGAATATCATCCCTTGCAAACCTGAAGATTCAACTGAATTTCAAAACTCCCATAGCTATTGAGGGACACTTGCAAAGCAATGTCAACTATTTTGTGAGGATCCAGTTACTTTGGCTTGATAAATGGGTCAAACTTGAACCCACCTGAATGCCGAGAGTTTCCCAAGTAATCAGGCCAACCTGAGTCAGGTATAGAATCAAATCACCATTTGATTCACTGAACTTGTTACATTGTAACCTTTGACTCTCAGGATCTTGGGGGAGAGGGAGAAGAAGTGAGACTGCATAATGGCTAAATCTTCTCCCTTTCATCTCCTTTCCTAATTAGACCTATGGTTTAGGAAATGGTTGTTTTCTTCCATCCTTCTCAATCCTGCCCCCAAGGATTAATTTTAAGGCCTGTACAATGAAATAATTAACGTTTTTAATTTGACAAGGAATTATTTATATTTGGACCTCAATGGTTCCTGAATTGAATCAATCATAAATCCTTGGTTCACGACACATTAAAATCATTTGTCATAAATGGCTGTCTTTAATTTCTATTAATTAATTCATTAATTAAAATAGAAGGAATACCCATGAACTCACCACTCAACCTAAGAACTGGAGGGTTATCAATAACTAGAGTGAACCCCTGTCCCAGTTTGCCTGAGACAATCTTTGTTTACTATGATTCTCCTGGTATAATTACTAATAGTGTCCCCTTTCGCTCTCAAAATTCTCCTGGTCTTAATGATATATTACATTATAACTCAGCCCTGTGTTTCTTCCTGGCCCATCCCTCTGCCTCCCCTCAGAGGAAAATGCTATCCTTAACATTGTGTTTATTGTTGTATGGTATTTATTTGCTTGTTTGTTTTTGTCATACATATGCCAAAATATTACATTGTTTTTTTTAAA
Organism: Equus quagga; assembly: GCF_021613505.1. Taxonomy (NCBI): domain Eukaryota; kingdom Metazoa; phylum Chordata; class Mammalia; order Perissodactyla; family Equidae; genus Equus; species Equus quagga. The sequence continues at coordinate 88,433,821 of NC_060270.1, forward strand.
ACTTTAGAAGAAAGATGTCATACAAGTCTTCTCTTCTGGAATTTGCTTTTTCCAGTCAACATTATGTTTCTAAGATTTATCCATATTGTTATGCTTACAAATAGCTCATTCACTTTAATTTTCTTTGCTGTATTATATTCTACTGTGTGAATATACTACAATTTATTATTTACAGGTAATTATTATATGGATTATTTGCAATTTTAAGCCATTACACCCAGTTTTATTCTGAACATTCTAGTAAAATTCTAGAAGCTGTGTGTAATAATTTATATTGGAGATATGTGTATATATATGTATACACATATTACAAATAGAATTGCTGTAGTTCATGTATGTATATATATAGCACGTGTGTGTGTGTGAGTAGAATTGCTGTAGGGTTAGTGAATGTTCAACTTAAAAAATATAATATCAATGGACTTTCTGGGGTACTGATATTTCTGTTTCTTGATGTGAGTGCTGATTATAGAGATGTATTAAGTTTGTGAAAATTCAGAGAGCTTACACTGTGTGCAATTTCAGCATTAAATTATTATTAAATAAAGAGTTACAAAAGATAATGTCAAATTGTTTTTCAAAGTGATTGCACCAATTTATGTGCTCACCAGCAGTGTATTTAACACAGATCTTTAAAGGAAATTTTAAAAGAAAATATAAATTTATCAGTAATTTTACCAATAAAATATTATTGTTTTTAATTTTCATGTATCACGTATATTTGGCAATTTTTTAAAATATCATTTTTTGACATAAGAAGGTAGAATAAGGGCTCATTAGATAAATTATAACTCATTGAACATCTGTCTGCAAAGAATATTTGTTAATGGAATAATAAATTAAATTTTGCCTATTTGTTAACTACATCATACGAAAATTGCTGGATATATTTTCACCAAATTTGGAGTCTACGTTTAAGAGGGCCTGAACTAAAAATAGAGATTACTCAACATACAAAGAATTCTTTTTGTAAGTCATACAGTTTCTAAAAGAGATATGTAAGTATTTTTCAGAGCAGCTCTTGCGATGCCAATTGAAAGAAAAATGGCATATAAATGCAGACATTAGTGATAGAGAAAACAAACTGTGTTTTAAGCACAAACTCAACTGGAATGACCCAAGGCACACACTTTGAATGGGAGGCATTGATTGGTGATTGAACAGCTGCTTAGAAGGGACAGTCCACAGGTGGGGCCTTCTGGACTCTTCCCTCAGTTTCTTCACACTCCACTCACTGCTGTCCTCCTATTTCCTCTTTCTTGGTCTGTTTTTCTGTGTTTCTTTCTTGTGCCATTTGGCATTCTTCCAGGTTCTGTCCTGGACTCTCTTCTCTTCTCCCTGCCTTCTCTCTCCCTAAGTGAACTCTTCCAGTCTCATTTTCCAAATACTCTCTGTAGGCTGATGACTTTCAAACTTTTTCCCAAAAGATCTCTTCTGAGCCCCAGATCTTCTATCCAGCTGCTTATTCTCTATCCCCGCTTTGATACCTCAGGGGCAGTTGAAACAATGTCTGAAGCTAACTGCTGATTTCCACTCCTCCTTAGTCTAGTCCCACGCTCCCTTTTATTTTCCAATCTTGGTAAAGGGTACCACCCCCACCTAGTTGTTCAAGCCAGAAGCCTGAATATTATTTTTGACTCTTTTCTCTCTCAAACTCCATATCAAATTCATCGAGTCCTAAAAATTTGACTTTCCAAATATACCTCAAGTCTGTCCACCTCTATCCACGTCCACTGTTGTCAATTGCCCTCATTCAAGGCTTTGTCATGTTTCCCTTATATTAATGAAACATTTTCTCCCTGGTCTCCCTACCTCTACACTTGTTCTTTCTAATCCATTATTCACTGCACAGGCAGAATCATCTTCCTAAAAAGTAAATCTTATCATGCCACTCTCTAGCTCAAAATTCTAAATGACCTCACAGTTTATGCAGCAGAAAAGGTCAAAATCCTCACCAAAGACCAAAAGGATCTACATGATCAGGCTCCTGCTAACCTTTCCAGAATCTTCTTCCATCTTCTTCTATATTTATTAATCTCCCATTACACCGGTCTTATTCCAATTCTTCAACCTAGCCTGAACTTTCCTCTTTCCAAGATGGTCTCATCCCATCTTCCTTTGATAATTCCTACTTACCCTTTGGGCTTAAAATAAAGTGTCAGCTCCTCAGAAAACTTTGCCTCACCCCGTTCCCCCATCAACATCAGATCCCCTGATAGACTCTTCGACAGCACCTCATCTTCCTTCACAGCACTCAGCGCTGGCTGTAATTGTACTCACATTTTTGTGATTATTGGCTTAATATCTCTTTCTCCACTGGAGATACCTATGCTACCTAAGGGCAAGGGACTGTGACATTTTTGTATTCTGGCCCATGGTAGGTGCTCACTAAAACTTGCTGAATGAATTAATGAGTCAATTAAATATTTATTGAGTATCTTCTATTGAGCATGATAATCATTTCAAAGAAGGAAGAATACAAATTAATTCAAAACAAGTAAAAACTCCTAAACCACCAAACCTCTAAACAATTAGAGGACAAAGGAAGATAGCATACAATTAAGTGTGAAAATGTGCGGTGCAGTGTGAAACTGCTGGAGGAATGCAAGGAAGAAAGAGCACATCTGGGGCTCCAGCAACTCCATGAGTCTTCTTTGGAGTGGCTAGAACTTCTATGAGCATAGGATTTGGTCGCTTCAAACAATAGATAGAAATTTTTCCTCTCCCATAGCCAAGCCTTAATTATACCAATTATTGATTTTTTAACAGCAGTTCTTTTGCTGTTGTAAAGGGCCTCATAAATGTGTTATTATTTAAAATTCCTTTTTTCATCTTGACTTAGTCATATGTTTCCCTGCTTTTCATACCACCCATTTGAGTGACATCAAGCTACTCTGCATTTGCTCTAGTGGGGCTGTCCCAAATCAGAGCCTTCAGAAGGACTGGTGTTCATGGCACCAAAGTGACACTCCCCCCACCCCCAGCAGCAGATGAAATATTTCAAAGGGGACATCTGCCACCACCACGGAGATTTTATGGAGTACCCACACATGTAGACGCACTAAAGTGGGCATGACAGCTGAAAAATATTAAAAGTGTGTGTGTTTTTAAAAACAACTTATGGTTAGGAATTAAGAAATGACTTTTAAATAAGAACAGAATTTTTTTTTTTTTGCAAGTGTGGACTTTTTTTTTTCTTTTTCTTTTTTGAAGACCCCACACTTGCAAAATCTTTTAGGTCATGTGTTTGCTTTACAAAACATTTGGCAAGTAATAGGTGCCATGGGAATATATCCACTCCATCTGGAATCAGCAGATCTTCCTGGTTTCACTGTACCTGCGTTACCACCAGTCCCCACGGCTCACAAATGTTTTTGTTTTCTTGCTTTAACAAATTTTGGATGCAATCGTTAAATGGAGGAGCTTCACTAAAGTGAGTTCTGCCTTAAATTTTGTAAGGCAAACTTGGGGAAGAAAGTAAATGTATATTTGCCAATTTGATGTTTACAAAAATGAAACCTGCGTAGATGGAATTACTTCTTTTCCTGATACAGCATTTTCTTTTACAAAACGAGGCCCAGTGAACACATGTTATTTCTGACCTAGTTTGGGTTTTTTTTTCCCCCAGCGGAAAACTTTTTAAAGACATTTAATTTTTATTTAGATAATAACAAGTTATGGGTCATGTTGTCCTAACTTTTGTGCTCCTTTTAAAAATTGAACTAATATTGAAACTGGAAAAATGATTTGGTTATCTGATCCAGGCACTGTCAGAGTGAGATTGTTTCTTGCCATATCTTTTCTTATTTTCAATTTCTGTCATCAATTCAGGATAGGTATATTACTTCAAAAAGAGCCTTCTGGATTTTCACTCCTCCAATTATCTTATTTTGTTTTATTTTATTTTATTGTGTTTTATCTTATTTTATTTTAAATGAGAGTTCATGTAGAAAATCAGGCTTTTAATCTCACAAATACAGCATCCCTTGTTTGATATTTGGATCTTTTTTATTTCAGTTTGGCAAGAAATACTGTGGGAATAAGTGTTTCTGCCAAGTATCAGTTATTTAAATATTTCATTACCTCACAAAATAAAAAAGAAGACATAAAAAAATAGCTTATCTAAGACAATTGGACAAAGACAAAGTCCTGATTTATCCGAAGACTGAGTTTCTGCCCTTTCTTTAAAACAACATTAGAATTTTTAAAATTCCTTTTTAAAATTTCTGAGGATATGCGTACTGTTAAATTAATTCCAATGTTGACAATTGAAGACATAGCTTTCTAAGTAGGAAATATTTTAGTATCAAAAAAGGACTTTTTCTCACAAAACCAAAACAAAACAGAATAACAAAAAGCACCAATATTATAATAAGGTACTAATCTAAATATACTTAATCTAAACATTAAGATGAAGAAAATACACACACAAACACTTACAAATGCATTTCATTGATCTCAATGCCTCTTGCCATTTTCTTGCTACACATATAATTCTAACTAAAAAGATTTGAGGGGACAGTAGTCATAAGAAGAGCTTGGGGGTGTATGTGTGTGTGTGTCTATAAAAGCAAAGACTGTGAGCTAAACCAGAGATCCTATGTAGAAATTAACTATTTTGTACGTGCTAAAATTTTTTGTTTGTTTAATTGCTGCAAAATGCAACTTTGCTTTTGGTGCAGAGTCATAGACTTAAACATTCTGGTCTTTAAACTTAGTAGAAATCTAAGTAGATTGAAGTTAAGGTCTTGTTTTACTACTGAAAATATATTGTCTGGTTTATCTGGCAAGAAATAGACAAATCATCTTTAGCAAAACACATTTTTCGTTTCTTATTTATTTCACCTACTGGCATATCAATCTGGCTTCAATGTCTTTATTGACAAATTTTCCAAAATATGACTTTAAAAAGTAGAGAAAAGAAAAAGAAAGTACTAATGTATTTTACAAAAGGAATCTTATTAGGTCTTTGCCTGTAATGCTGGGGCATTTGATTTAAGGTTGCTTCTTTGGGACCCAGTTCAAGGGTCTTCATTACTGATGGTTTCAGAATGTCCTTGCTTTTAATCCATGTCAGCCATCTGACAAATCCATAGCAGGGGTGTAAGGGAAGCATATTGTCAAATTCCAGTATATTATTATTTAATTATATTTTAATTTCCTAATGACAGATGGAATCCCTTTATGCCAGCCTGTTGCTCTAGGCCTAATTTTAAATTTCCATGTTGAAATAAAGTGAATTCCTCTATTTCAATCCAGAACAATTGACTTCTCAATGAAAAACACTGAGCCTCTGAGAAGCAGGAGATGGTCAAAATTCTAGGACACAATTTTTTGGGTGCAATTGAACATAATTTGAACACTAATAGCTCACACATTCATTCTATGTCAAATGCAAGGCTCTAATTTTAATGGATGGAAAGATCATATTTTTAGATATTCTTATATAAAGTGAAACCTTTCAATATCTTATTACCTACACTTTTTGTATAATACTATAAAGATGAAAAGAATAAGTGATTATAGCAGACATTATAGAACAGACGCAACACTTATTATACCTGTGACTTTGCTGATACTTATTAGATTTCTTTTCTAATAATTATTTTTGGGATAAGCCTCTGAAATCTAGTTACGGTAAAACTCTAAATATTTCCATATTCCAGGGATCAGGGGAGACCTCAAGTCCGATTATACTTCTCAAGTCTTAGATGACATAGAATATTAAATTACAGGAAAAAAAATATATCAGTGCTTCTGATTTTGTTAATAAAAAACAGGTTTTAATTTATTTGTAAATCTTTGAAAATAGGTTGTTCTCTGGTATAACGACTCAGAAGGTGCTCCACAAAATAAGTAATTTCTGAGACATTCTCCTTCTATAAAACACAGTTTTAGTAATTACTGGATTTTCTTCCTTTCTTGAATGGTTTCGCTTAATATAGATACACACACACACACAGACACACACACACACAAACTTGGAGCCTTATAAAATATATGTGAGTATTTTTCATTTTATTCCCTTGACTGGTAAATTTGGTCAAGGCATTCAAAATGTGGGTTATGGGCAGAGATGGATGTAGGTTTTGAGGCCTGAAACATATTCAATTTGAAGGAACCTCCTTGAGCAAAAGAATGCAAAATTACAAATATAAAAATAGATACAAGATCTTGGAAGGAAACTGGCTAGTGAAGTGTCCAAATCTTATGCTTCATTAGCATCTCAAAAATATTTCAGCGAATTTAGGAGTGTAGATTGAGGCCTCTGTGTGAAACTTCAGACCTCTTTCTAATTTTCTTGTCCTCTTCTGCACTTGATTCCCAAGGAGAAGTGTTAATGTTGACAGTTCATGGCATTTATGATATTAATATGCTAAGGTACTAGTCTCTCTGTCTCTCTCTGTCTTTCTCTGTCTCTCTCTCCCTCATTCTTTCACAACTTCTTACTCATTCTCTCTCTCTCTCAAACTCTGTGTTGGGTCATTTTGGAAATTTTTGTCATCTCTTCTTTTTTACACATTTTTAGATTGGGACAAGTCTTGATAAGACCTGGGTGAAACAATCACATTGTTCTTATTGAGTAAGAAACCCTTAGTTTCCCCCTCTCTCTTGAAGTACTTTTCTCTGAACACATTCTTCCTTGCCACTGCTGTTTTCAGATATAGAGAGCTAAGACTCCCGGGTAGACATAGGTGAAATGTCTCAGATCCAAAGCCAGGCAGGTGATAAAAATGAGCAAAGCATATCTGGGATAAGAGACACAACCATGAGTGGTAGAGACTGGAAATTTTGCCTGATGGACAGAGTAGCCAAGCTTTAACCCTGGAAAAATGTAACCAGGAAATATATTTCCAGTGGTGCAAATCTTTTTTTTTTTTTTCCCTCCAGAAAAAACAGCAATCTGGCTTTTAAAATATGAAATCTTCTGATTTTTAAATGTTTTCAAATAAGTCCATATTTTCAAGAATATACTGATGATCAAAACTCATATAAGCCTGTTCTAGCTAATGCTTGTCTACTTGTAATCTCAGGTCTGTAAGGAATGGGTAAAGACAGCTGTCAGTACACTTAGGCTGTAGGTTACATAAGTCTGTCTATAGCTCAGGGAAGACGAGTCGTCTTCTGCTCCAGCATAGGTTTTCAAAAATGGCTTTTCCTACTGCATCAGAGGGATGAAGATCATTTATTTGCTTTGCCATAACCACTGCATGCATATGTCTCCTCCAATGACCTCATGTGGAGTCAAGATGGAGATAGGACGTGAGAGAGAATGGCTGGTGGCAGGACAATATTCAGGTGTTCATGGTTTTGGATTTCTCCTAAAATACATTTCAATTCTACCTTAAATGTTACTAACATTTCATGAACTTTCCTTTCAGGAGATCTCTATAACTTCTTCCCAGGCTTTAGACTGTAGAAAGTGCTCCTTAACTCTATAGTTGTGGCATTTTGTGGTTTCAAATCCATCCAAGAATGCCGTGCTATTGAGGATTTTTCTATTCCCACATTAAACATGAGAGCAGCACGACTATATAGAATGCATTTCCTCTTATTTGGCCTCTTGACATTTCCAGTATCCTCTATAGCTGAGCCTGGAAGGGGCTTTGCATGTAGTTGAAATCACTTGCAAAAAAAGAAAGCAGGTCTGGAATCTCATATCTTTTTTTCTCTAGGGATCATCTATGCTCTAAATTGACATCAACACATGATAGAAATTGGTCACTCCCTGATACAGTCATTCAGGAATTTTTGCTATTTTAAGGCCTATTATTATTTCCAGCAGTTGCTACTTCATCATTCAGCAAAATACAGTCATCCAGAACTTCCTGACATATCAGTAGTTCTGTTCCGGACCTTAACTCCCCAGTAGCCAGCCCTGCCAGTTAACACAGACACGACAGGACCAAGAGCTCATGCGCCTGGCTCGAAGAAGAAATGGAGTCCACTCTGCTTCCACCCCTCGCCCTTTACTTTTCCTGGGAGCCTGTGTTCGAGCAGGCTTATTTACGTGAAATCTGGCAGATTTTGAGATTGTACCCTGCCTCTGTTAGTCCAATTGAATCTGCAACTTCTCTTTGTAAAAATTGAAGGAACATGAACAATAAAGCAAGTGAAGAAGAGAACGGAAGACAAAACACACAGAGTTTGTTGCAAAATACACAGGAGTAAAGAACAGAAAATATGAGGAAGAGAAAACTATGAGAGTATAGGAATCAATAAATAGGAAAGAATTAGGAAAAATGTATGCTCAATTACAAGCTGCTCTTTCATTTTTACCTCCTAAAGAGTATTTGAATGTTTTACAGAATTTCTTTAATTTTACATGAGCGAACTCATTGGAATGAGGTTCTTTTACTCTTCTTTTCTTGTCCATTACCTTGGTTCACTATAGATTTTCCATCTGTCTAGTTGCTAAATTAATGCTTCATAGGACATAACGCTCACTACTGGCCTGATCCTACACTTTTTCTACAAATGCCTTTGTTTTATTTTTCAGGTTTTTTGAATCTCCAAGGTTTCAAAGCATGGATAACTGAAGATTCATTAACTTAAGCACTAATGAGTTTCTAAATAAAGGTTTGTATGGATGTAGCTTTTCATACATAAAAATTTAACCAACTTCAGAGAATAAATCAACTAAGTATGGGCAGAAAGGACATGTGAATTCTCTGTAGCTGTGAGGGCTTTTAAAAATATATAATTGAAAAGAGGTCATTTTAAACCATAGTTTTACTGCATTATCAGTTTCTAGTAGGTAGTACAGACTGATTCTGAGCTGTTGTTTGCTTAGATGACTAAGTTGTCATTTTTAATTAGCTTTTGTTTTTCTTAAAGGCTAATTGCTTTTTTAGAAAAATCAAAATTACTTGATTGCTAATGACAAGAGTACCATGGTTACACATTTTTTAAAGAAAATTCCCAAACCTGCCTAATTGTATAAAACTGCTTGTCTTTTGATTTTTTTACAATAAAGTACATATTTTTAAAACCAGAAAAATACATATTTACTAATAACATTAGCAAAATAAAATGTCTTGTTTTTGGCAAGAGGATGCTGCTAACATATTTAACAAAACATTAACAAACATTTGTGGTTCTATTTGGCTTTAAAATATACCTTATATCTCCATTTTCTTGTAACTATCATAACTTTCTGGACAAATGTACTATAGCAACCAAATAAACACGTTACATACAAACGTGTTTTTACCGATACCCCCTATTGGTAGGTATATGCTATAAGGATTTTCCCTCTCCAGATCCTATCCCGAATTGCACTGTGTTGTCCATGTTTTCTTATTGTTGGGACTTACTGTATACAATGTTTAGGTGAAGGGGTAATAGGGTGTTGCCTTTGGCTGTAGAACAGAGATTTTTCTTTCTGTAGAGCTAATTGGTTCACAAATTAAACGGATGGTTAGGGTTTTTTCCACTCTAAAAAGCAGTCAGCTACATTAAACATGTCAGATCCCTAAATTCTGCTGGACTCCTTGCAGGGTGCAAATTTTCTGAGCACCTACTACATGGCAGGCGTTGTTCACAATAGTGAACATAAGACAAAGCCTCCTGTCCACAAGGGGCTTCTATTCTAGTGGGAGAAGATAGATTATAAATAGAACAAATAAGAAAATTAAGTGGAGTATTAGAAGGCAGTAAACGGCATGAGGAAAAAGTGAAATGGAGAATAGAAGTGCAGGTAGGTGTAAGAATTGCAATTTTAAATAGGGAGGCTTTACTGAGAAGATGATACTTGAACAAAAATTTGAAGGAAGTGAGCCATAGGGATATGTGGGGGAAAGCACTATAGATAAAGACAACTGCAGGTGCAAAAGCCCAGGGGTAGGAGTGCTCCTGGTGTCTTCATAGGAGAACAAAGCCACTTCAGTATAAGAGGAGCAAGCCAAGGGAAGCACACAAGGAAATGAGGGCAGAGTGAAAAGAGGGGATGAATCTTAGAGGGCCTTCTAGACCCTCAGAATGATTTTGAATTTTACTCTCCAGGAGATAGGAGGGGAGGTGCTAAGCAGGGGAACGTTCGAATCTCACTTCTGACCTGAGAAGAGCATTCTATTGAGTAGTGACGAGTGGAGCAGGGCAAGCTGGAGGTTGAGGGATCATTTATGAGGCTAGTGCAATGGTCCAGGCACAAAGAGGGAATTTTATCAATTGTCTTTAATGTTTCTCCATTTATCACAGTTGAGAACTTCAGTTCACTACCCTCATAGAGAAAATTATGGTCAAGCGTTGAGAAGGCACCCAGGGCTCTCCACCTGACTCCATTCTTCACATTCTCCCCCAGCACAGAAATGGCCACAGGGAAAGCCTTGTATCAAACTCTGTGACATCTTGGTAAATATGTAATTATACATGCAGCATCTTCATATGTTCTTTTCAGCAACAAATTAATATAAACCAGATGTGCAGTGAGCCAGAGTACGCTCGGGAGGTTGTCCTGAGAAAGTAAAGATACATTGATTTAGAGTACACACCTGCAGTTCTTGCTGCTGTGTGCTGCTTCTGCTGTAGCTTTGACGTCAGCTGCTTAAGGGAAGCCTCAGCTTCCCAAATCCTCTCTTGTTGATTAAGTAGAGGAACTCTGGGTCAATAAGGTCATCTAATCACCTCATTGCAAAGCCCAGAGAATCAGGGAATGGCGTCTTCCTATAAGAGGTCACTAAACCCCACCTAGTGTTTAACATGACCTGCTTGCTTTATAGTGAGCTTGAAACAATCGCTTCTAGTTATTTGTGAAAATATAGATGCAGAAAATGTAAGAACAGGGAGGAAGATTTGAAAGGTTGTGAGTAAAATATCACCTTGCTCTGCTCTCCCCATAAGTCAAGAAATAAAGGCTTTCACTCTAAACAGGATCATGTATGTAAGACACTTAAAACAGAGATAAAGAAAAATGGCTTTATTAAATCAACAAATAGTCAAAGAAAAGGATTGAAATCTTGGGGTTTAAATTATTTATGAGAATAATCCCAAACCATAGCCAAACGAAGCACTAGACACTTCTTACATCAAAAGGGTTTTTGTTGATTTTTAAAATTTCCTTGTTTTGCTGCTAAAGAGCTGAGTGGAACTTTACTTTATAACTGGTGAAATATGCATAGTTAGAACATTCTTCTTAAGTATTAAATGTCTACTAATTATTGAGGATATTGGCAATAACTCCATCCCACCTTAAACTCTGATTTTTTCAGGTTTTAGTTATGTCCATTCAAATCAATGCATTTAGATTATAATTCAAAATTTTGCTTCAAATAATATTTTATTAATAAAGATTTTGTTAACCCATCACCCGTTTTTTATCATTATTGGTTCTTTTGTATAAAGAAATTGCAATTTCATATAAAGCATACAATGTCCAAGGTGGAGTTATTTATGCACCTAGTAAGGCAGGCAATTTGAGTTCTTTTTCTCTTGGTCAGGGTGAACTTGGACTTCCTCCTTTTAATCAATAACCCAAGAATATTTTGGCAATGAAAGTGATAGGTCCCAAAGAAGCTATAGGCCACAGGGGAAAACACGCCCATATAGAAAAGAGCTGTAAATGGGGATTATAGAATATGCATTCTCTTAAGATATGAAAATTAGAGTGCTCTTCAGTGCTGTCCGTCTCCTCTTGATGCAGCTATGAGTCCTGAGAAGAATACTCGGCTCTGCTGAACTTCTCTCCTTCCTTTAGCAGACATCACTTGGACCCTGTGCTCTTCCATTTCCTCTTCTAATAAAATAGAATAATACCATCTTCTTCCACAAATATGAAGGGTGATACAAATGACAATGTTTTATTTTTTAATCTCTGGACAAGATAAATGACTTGAGGACAAGGAAACACCTATTTTTTGCTTTCTTTTTTTTTTGAGAAAAAAAGAAAGAATTAATTTCGTTTGAAGAAACACAGATGTCCTCAAATAGGTCCTGTGTGCCAAAAGAGTTCTTTAGAAATTCTCTGATGAGTCAAAATTCCAAGGTTCTTTCCCATGTTGGCTTGTGTGGTTCCCTAATATTGCTTCGAGTTAGGTCAGAGCGATAAGGCGTCTCTCACTAAAATGTTCCTACAGTCCTCTCGGTTGTCAGACAATTCCCTGAATTCCGAATTTCTCCAAAATCTTACCCCAATAAGTTGTTTTTTATTTCCCGCTGATGCCTGAACAGAGCCATAAACTAGACAATGAAGGGAACAATATTTGCAAGAATGACGATTGACTCAAATACTAATTGGTAATATCTGTGTGCAGTAGTTTCCTTCAATATATGTTATATTATACTTAACTAGACTCCTGTCTAGGATATCAGACATTATGCATTTGGACAATATTTGTTATACTTTGTTTAATTATCTTTTATAGATTATCAATAGAGCATTTTAAAAAATGAATACAAAGTGTGTGCAGAGTGCTGCTCCATAACTGAATGGTTGTGTATAATTTTGTCCTCGGTAAAATTTCCCAGAGACCCTTCTCTGAAGTAGTCATTTAAATGATAGTGATCTTTGGACGATGCTGTTAGGATTAGATAATAAGGGTATGACTCATAAACATGTCATTTAAACATGGGAACAAGTAACTAGAACCCACTCTCTAGCCAAAAACCTCTCATTTTTATGGGTTTTCCACCCCCACATGAATGGCATACACCTCCAGCCTTTAAACTGGCAGGTTTTCTTAGAAAAATGACCCATTCTATGATGAAGAATACCTAAATCCCACAAGTAAAAGAAGCAGCCTGTTATTACTCTTCCTGTTCAGCACATGAAAAGCAGAAGAATGTGAGAACCAGACCCAACCTGTAATTTGGTAGCCAAACAACAGATTTGTGCTGTAACAGGAAAAATAAAAATATAGCTCTACTTTGGTATTCTTGGCTGATCTGCCCTGGAGGAGGAGTGAAACTTTGCTTGATTTTCTTGCTTCCAGAACAATGTTCTTGTCTGCCACTAGATTCCAATTAAAGAAGCTTGTGCACATGGGGATTTCAATGTTTGTTCCCATTCCGAGGACTGAGATTAAGGAGGATATGGCGTGTGTTTGCTCTGTCACATGTCAGGCCTTCCTCTGCTGATGCACACACTTCCTCTTAGGTGCACTTTAGGATTGAACTGTTTTAGGCTGTATATTTTTTCTCTTTAAGTAAGTGATAAAAGATAAACTGAAGCACATTAAAATTTTCAAGAGTTATTTGAACACTTATCAATTTGAATTTGGCAGCTCCAAAGCTGGTTAGAAGTGCTCCACTGACATGAGCTAGGGGAAAAGTTTTTATAGAGAAGGCAAGAAGCGAAGTAAAGAAATCATTTGATTGGCTATAGCATAGCAGTTGCTTTAGGTGGGAAAACCCATTTGGCTGTCTGTGATTGGTTGTTCCTAACTGTCATTTTGTGAATTCCAGTGCATCGTCTCTAACTTAGGGTTTTGTTTGCTCACATAGGCTACAAGGCATTAGAGCCACCTCAGTCTAATGGCCTCCTTGTTTAATTACTCTAACACAATTACTCTAAAACATAGTTACCACACTATAGAAGTAATCAGAGTTCCTCACATCTGTGATTGACTACAACTTGCTTAGTGACAGAAAGGACAGATTTTCCTAGTTCAGTCTACAATTCAATAAAAGGGAGATTGATGACAGTCCTTGTCTTATCAATACCACGGATACATAGTAACCCTTTTGAGAAAGGTAATATCATATTTAGACCTATTAGTATATACACACACATACACACACCTACACACATAAATAGACACACATATGTGAATATATACATATATGTATATCATTTAACTGGGAATATTTATATTTGTCTTGGTCTCTACAACAATAGCTATGAAAAACATGAAGACAGTGTTATTCTCCGTCATCGAAGACAAGATTTTTCTCATAGATAAGTGGGGAAAGGGGAATTTGACACAGTTGTAAGAAAAATAGCTTTTAATCCACAAGAAGTCCCCAAAGCACAAATCATTCCATCAAAACGCTGGGAATCTGAAGCTCCAAAGAGAGACTTGATCCGTGGCCAATAGTTCTTTATCTGGTAAGTGCTCTGGAGTCAAACCGGGGATTTGGTTCTGAGACCAGCGAGTTCTGTTCATTCCAGGTTGCCTTGTAACATGAGGTGTTTGGATCCCAGGTTGCCTCGTAACCTGAGGTGTAAACCTACCGGTTTCTTACGTCTGTATTGTTCCATTCCATTGCCCTTTTTATTGAGTAGTGTGTATATACTAATAGAACCTTCACACTCTAAAACCCTGTGCAAAATTGTTTCCATCATTACATAGAATTGTATCAACATCATATGATTTTGTGTGCAGTATGCATTCATAAGACAGTATCACAAGATCGATATTAAAATATTTTCCTGATAGATGGGAAACCTAAAGAATCTCTTAGTGGGTTTCAGGAATAAACAAAGGATTACTAATTTTGGCAAGCCTCTGTATTTAAAATATGTGTAGCTAGATGAGACAAAAGCTAGCTTTGTCCATCCTTTCTGTAGCTTCACCCTAAATTGGTGGACTTAACCTCTGTAGCACTAAGTTGCGGTTACCTCCCCATTCACCTCTGCGACTAGGACAGGGGAGGGTGAGGAGAAGTAAAAGACTTCTATGTTTCAGGATCATTGAAGAGGGTTAATGAGAGCGCCAGAGCTGAGCTAGTGCTTTGAGTTAGTCAGTCTATGTTACAAGAGCATTTAGAGAAGAGATGTGTTTTTAGGGTGTTGAAAGTCTTCCTGAGGCTGGGAAGTAGACTTCATATCTCCTCAGCCTCTCCAGTGTAGATACTCTTAACCTTGAGAGATGCCGTTATCGCTCATGAGGTGGTTCAGGGCTTCTGAAGGTGGGGGCTCAGCATTAATAAGTACAGCTGTGGGGGTCACAGTGGCAAGTACCCGTGCCCAGCAGAGAAGGCTCCTGATGGTTTTGTCAGATGAACATAACAGCAATGTTCAGTGTGCACTGATGACCAGAGTGCCCTGCTCCAAATGTTCTGGAATGACCCAAGAAGAAATCATGACTAACTCACAACATCCTTCCAGAAAGACAGGAGGGAATTCTGAGAAGATTGTTTGATGATTAAGAGAAATTAAAAAAAAAAACAAAGCTAAAGACTAAATTTCATTCACATGACAGAATACCTAGCCCATTCAGATGGATTCTCTTTCCTTCTTTTTGTCTATGTGCTTATCCTTCATCCAAACTTTGAGGTGAGAAGATAAGTTGGAAAAAAACCCATGAAAATATTTCCTGGCATCTCCCCCAGGAATGAGTGATGAATAGAGGCTGGAAACAACTCTAAAAGCCATTTTCTTTGCTCATGTGAGGTCATGAGGTTGCTCTGTGCAACTCTCTGGGCACAAGAATGAATGAAAATGGCACAAAACACACCCAAGGTCTATCATTGATTTAAAGTGATTGATGGCTGGTCTTGTCTGATTGTGCTACATTGTCAAAACATCCATCATTCCAAACAAACCCTGCACTCCATAGTCCAATATACAGTTACATGTGGCCAAAGTGTTGAGGATTTATTTTTTTCTCAGAGAGCAGTTGGTGGTGGAGTGGGGGCAGAAAGAGAATGTGTTACTTCCTATTACAAAACGACAAAACTGTTGTCTGTTAGGAAGAAAGTACTCTGATGACACATGCTAAATTCTTGTTAAGTTTATGTAGGAGTGTGTTCATTTCCATCGAGCAAACCACATTTTCCACATTTCCCACACTTTCCTCAGGCTGTGTCTTCCTCAAGCCTCTGCACAAAATCTAATATTTGTCCTCCTTAAAGAATCAGCCATTCCTAATTCCTAGACCAATCTGGTTTGAGACAGGAAGTTCATTTTTTTAGAATAACTGAGAAATTATTATAAAAGTGTTTCATCCTCCTTACCCAAAACATAGATAAAGAAAAGTATGAAGAAAGAAAAATCACACATGATTACCTCCTATCCCACATCTAACCATATCCACTCTTTCCTTGAATGTTTTAACGAGGTCATTGCAAAACCTTCCAGTACATGATGCTTGGGGCAGACAAGGAGTGTTAGCCTCTCCTGACTCACTCTCTTGGGTTCATAGGGCTGCGCAGGGGTGTGTGCTGGAGCCCTAGGGGTGAGCCCACCCATTGTGAATCACCAGTGGTGCTTATCTCACCCATGACATGGCATCTCCTGCTTACCTCTAAGCTCCAGGGTTGAGCCCAGAATCTAGCTTTCCTCTCAAGCCCTGAAGTGCCTCCAGTCGCATGAAATCTCAGATCCATTCCTGCTCTAGGTGCCATCGTTCCTGGAACTTGCATTCTTCCTGAGTCATCATTCAGAACTCTGTCTTTGTACAGTACTAAGGACCAGGCTTTGCTCTTGCCAGGTATAATACCTCCCTAGATCTCTTTTCTGTGCACCTTTCCTTCCAGAATCTAGAGAGGAATGCTGTTTTGCCTCGACATCTGAGTACCTTTTGCATAGATTCCATCCCATCCCTCCCTGCTTCCCTGATGCTGTATTATGACTATCTCTAAGCAAGTTTCACTGTGTCTTGGACCCTGGTACTAAGCTTGTATCATGAATATGTGTAGCTGTATTCCACGGGCACACTTCTTTTTTTCTTAGCTGTTAACCTCAGCCAGGCCTTCTACCATCGTCGGCTCCTAAATCCTGCAGAAACAGACTTGCCATGGCTTCAGTAGCAATGTTAGTTGGGTTAAAGAATTGCCCTAGGCTTCTCTTTTTACCATTCCCTTCAAAACTTTACCTGCAACTAGTTTCTTTGATACTGAGATTCTTCCTCTTTGGGGAGCTCCTTCAAAGTGATGTTTCATCCAGGTGGTTCATATGACTTTTGGGATTCGAATCTCCCAAGATGCTTCTTCTTGGTTCATTGCCTTAAGCCAGTGGTTCTCAATTGGGCGTGATTTTGCCCCACAGGGAACATTTAGCAATGTCTGGAAATATGTTTTATTATCATAACTGAGGGAGTGCTGGCATCTAGTCAGGAGAGGCCAGGGATGCTGCTAAACATTCTACAAGGCACAGAACTGGCCCACATGACAAAGAATTAACTGTTCCAAAAAGCAAATTGTGCCAAGTTTGAAAAACTTTGCTTTATGCTGTCCATATCATGGCCCATAAGCGTATGGGGCCACACCCAACTCTGCCTCAATGCAAGCTGTGCCTCCCCTTTCTCTATGACTCTTGAAGAGACACTCAACACCCCTTCACCTGCCTAACTCACCACTAGTGGGTGCATATAATGCTGCACCCTGAATACTCTGCACTGAAAATCAACTGCCAGGCCTCGCCAAAGAATCCTGAACCCCGCATCAGTATATGAAAGGCACTAAGCTAGGCATGGAAAAAGACATATTTTCTGTGCTCCAGTACTTTTAGGATAACATGGAAAATAAAATGTGTTCCCAGATGACTACATAACATCCATATCAGTTACTCTGACATGAATCTGTCCAACTAATTAATTACATGGAAAATGGCTACTGCTGGCCTCGTCCCTCCTTCCTAATTCCAAGGAATATCTTCAATTTTGGATAGGCACTCCCCTAAAAAAAAGTTAAATAAATAACTAAGATCCAGAAATAATGTATAAAACACACCAAGCCAGTAATTTCATGTGGAAGCCAAAGTCCTCGTGATGCCAAAATTCTTATCTAGTCATATCCTTCACCTCACTTAATAATTCATACGTTTAATGAATTGGAATATGAAACACTTTGCTTCCATTCTCAGGGCAATGCATTTTTACTTTCCATTGCCATCATCTTCCTCATTGCTCTTAGTTTTTCCTTTACTTACCTGCTTCAGCTGAACCCACACAGCCTTATCTTCCCAGCCAGTTCTGAGCTTTTCCCTCAAACTCTCTTCCCCTGCTATCCTTTCAATTTCACCTCTTTCTGGTATTCATTTTTTTTTCTATGTTTTGTCTCCTCAATATTTTACTATAACAATTTCAAACATAAAGATACCTTGAAAGGACTATAGAGTGAAAACCTACATATCCACCACCCAGATGCTACAATGATGCTTTGTTTGCTTTATCACATATCCATTAATCCATCTATCCACCTTAATTTTCGATGCATTTCAAAGTATGTGCCAGTCGTCAATATACCTCACCTTAAACACTTCAGCATGCATCTTATTACTAGAATTTAATGTTTCTTCACATATTTTTTGTGATAAAATTTACATACAGTGAAATGCACAAATTTTAAGTGTACTGTTTAATGTTTTGACAAATACATACACCTGTGTCACCCAAACCAGAGAGTTCTCTTTTAAAGAACAAAGCTGGTTTTATTACCTATTAAGTCTGATCTCAGCTCAGCATGTGAGCAAATTCAAAACAATATATTCTGCTCCAGTGATTCCTATATCTGAAACTGTCCGAGGAGTTATTTTAGAAACACAGATTCCTCTAATTCAACCTTGATTCACAAAGTTAAAGGTAGGGCCCCAACAATCTGTAAGTCTTAAAAACTGCCCAGGTGATTCTGATGATTAAAGTTTGGAAACCTCTGTCCTAGGCTAGTGTGCCTCAAACTTGCCTGATGGCATTCATCCAGGGGGTGCTTGTCAAATGCACAGATTACTAGGCTTTTCCCCTGGAAATTTGGATTCAGTAGTTGTAGGACTCAGAGTTTGTATCGTTTCATTTTTGTTGTTGTTTTTACCTAGCTATTCATTCTCTCATTTATTAAACACATATGTGCTGAGTGCCTACTATGTGTCAGGCACTTGGACAATTCTGGGCTTTGGGCAAGTGTGAAAATCATCTATCAAATGTCAAAATAATATCAAGGTTGGAGCTGGAATATGACTTGGAAATATTGGGTGGTAACTTCAATCACCACCTCCCTCCAAGCCCCTTCTCTCCCTCCTGCAAATGCTGCTGCAGTCAGATGTGTAATGTAGCCAACGCATCCAAGAAGTGAAGTCTTATCCTGAATGGTCCATCACTCAGCCACTAGCCAGGAGATTGAGTTAAGAGAAAGGAGTTGTACTAACAGGTTACGGTACTGTGATACTGGAGCCTTTTGGCTACATCCACAGCCTTAACATTTGCAGACGTTTTGAAGGGCCTGGTGTCCAAAATAAACTCAAGAGATGCATGCCCTCTTGAACCCTTGAAAAAAACTCTGTAGTGTTTTTCTAATCACTTGGCTATGCAGTTGACATTTAATGTAGCTATTTCCTTGGTCTGTTTAAGGCTCTTGCCTCCCATTGTCTTAATATAAGCCCAAGAAATGGGCAAGATGGTAATAAAGCCCCACGGGGTCACATCAATGATACCCACAGGCTGGGCATACTCATTTGGATTTACTGAAATGATGGATGATTGGGCAGAAAAGTAGCAACACAATTCTTCACTCAATGGGCTCCAGGTCAGAGCTGTCTCCTTTGTGGGGAATGCAGAATGGTGCGCCAATCCTCCTAGCACTGGTACATGTTCATCAACAAAGAAGCTCTGGTATTTTTTCTTCATTAAGCATAAAGATGGAAGTTATAAGGCAGCTATACACAAACTACTATGGGAGCACAGAGCAGGAGATTTTGCATGTATCTGAAACTTAAAGCACTTATGGTGGACGTGGCACTGGGTGGAATACTCTAGTAGAAGGGAGGGGCATGGGCAAGGGCATCCTTGCAGGGAAGTAAAGTACATCATGCTTGGAAATGAAAAGCTATATGTTTTGATTGGCATGTAGTGGGTTTGAGAAGGATCAATGAGTAGAGAAGCTGGAAATGTAGATTTGGGCCAGATTAAAGCAGGCTTTGAATTTTAAAGTTAAGAGATTAGGGTTTATTTTATGGGCAATAGGGACCCATTGAGCTGAGTGTGCTATAATCAAAGCTGCACCATAGCAAAATTACTTTGGCAGCAGCTTGAAGAATAAAAGGCAGCATGGACTTAAGACTTAGAAGACCAAATCTGTGTGCTAGAACTGCCATGCATTAGCTGAGTGAACTGGGGTAGGTCATCGAATCTTTCCTCACCAGTTTCTTCATTTGTAAAATGGGTATGGCAACACTTATCCTGTAGGGCTCTAATGTGGATTTGAGACAGTGCATTTTAAAGTCCACTACTAAGCCTGGTGGATATAGGCACTCAGTAAATGTTCACTAGAAAAGGCAACATTGGAGGCACAAAGATTTAAGAGGGTTTCTCCATAGTATGAGTAAAAACCATAAGGGTTTGGAGAAAAAGAAAGGATTATGAAAGATAATGTCAAAGAAGAGTCTCTAGATCTTTAAAAATGTGGAAAAGAAAAAATAAAAGATGTCAGATATGTTGACAATTGGTGACAGCAAGGATGAAGATGCCATATCAGAGGCAGGAGTAGTGAAGAAGGAAGATATTTGGTAATTTCAATAAGAAGCACACATCACATAGAATTTAGCTCTTCAGCTAGTTATGTCTGGAAATAATATCAATTATAACAGTAACTGAGAAATAAATAACAATTGCCATATAATGCCGTATTTCTGGCTCCAGAATCAGGGAGCATAATCTCTGTGTTATACTAAAAGGAATTAGAATCCTAGAACAATTTCTAGATGACTTAGCTTTGAATATTTCAGTCCTTCAAGACTGGTCAGGTCTAGCTGGTCTACTGTGGAGAACTATGAAGAAGTAGCATGTCAATGACTTCCTACTGAATTAGATACAAATTTTAGTCAACAAACTAACATGTTTATCTTTATTCTATTTAAATACATTCAAATCTAACAAAGCCCTCATTCTACCATAGGTTTTAGGTAAAGCCAAATTGTTGGGGGACTCCTCCAGCCATTAGTCAAAAGTCCATGTTATGCATTGCTGAGGCTCCATCTGTGTCAGGCTACATAGACGCCTTCAGGTCTCTGCACCTCTCAGGTTTCCTAGTGGCAGGGGAAAGTTGGAGATTCTAGAAGTCCAAACTTCATGTCCACTGTCTTTACTTGCATCACATCCCTGCTATAGTATGTTAGCCCCTCCACAGGACTATGCCACAAACAGTGCCTGATACACTTAATTCCTCCCCAGTCCAGGGAAGTCTCTCCCTCTTCTCTACTTGCTGCCGCCTTTGGAGGACTTCTCCTTCTTCCCTTCTCTCATCATAACACCAAAGATAATTTTTCAATGAGTTTTTCCTTTTGCAAATAAGAAGAAAGTGCCTCCACTTTTGGAACTGCAAACATACAGTTCAGGGCAACATGCAACATATACCAAGTGAAGAGATTGACTCAGTAATTTAAAGCCTCCCTACAAAGGAAACTCCAAACCCAGATGACGTCAATGATGAATTCTACCAAATGCTTAATAAGAGTTAGCACCAATTCTTCATGAACTTTTCAATAAGTTAGAATTGGAGAGAATACTTCCCAACTCACTCTAAGAGGTCAGTATTACCCTGATACCCAAACCAGAAAAAAGCATCACAGGCAAACTACAGAACAATATCTCTTATAGATATAGATGCAAAAATCCTCTATAAAATACTAGCAAACCAGATCCAGTAGCTTATAAAAAGGATTATATACCACAAACTAGTGGGATTTATCCCAGGAATACAAGGTTGGTTTGCATCTAGCAATCAATTAATGTAATACATATGCCGGTAGAATAAAGGACAAAAACTACATGATCATCTCAACAGATGTAGAAAAAACATTTGATAAAATCCAACACTGTCATGATAAAAGTACTTAATAAACTAGGACTTGAAGGAATCTTCCTCAACTTGACAAAGGGCATCTACGAAAACCTGTAGCTACCCATCACACTTAATGGTGAAAGACTGAATGCTTTCCCCATAAGATCAAGAAAAGGACAAAGATATTACTCTTGGCACTTATATTTAACATTTTACTGGAGATTCTAGCAAGAGTATTTAGGTAAGCAAAAGAAATGAAAGACATCTTTACTGGAAAAGAAATATTAAATATCTGTATTTGTAGAAAATATGGTCTTGTATATAGAAAATCCTAAAGAATACATTAAAAAACTTAGAGCAAATAAATGAGTTCAGCAAAGGTACAGGGTACACATCAAAATACAAAATTTAATTGTATTTCTATACACTAGCAACAAACGTTGTGAAAACAAAGTTAAGAAAACAATTCCATGAAAAAGAATAAAATACTTAGGAATAAATTTAGCAAAAGAAGTGCAAAATTTATACTCTGAAGACTAAAATATATTGCTGAAAGAAATTAAAGATGAGTTACTTAAAATGGGAAGATACGTGATGTTCATGGATCAGAAGATTTAACATTGTTAAGATGGCAATACTCCCCAAATTGATCTACAGATTCAGCACAACCCTTATCAAAATCCCACTTGGTTTTCCTGCAGAAGTTGACAAGCTGGTCCTAAATTCATTCAAGGGACCCAGAAGAGTCAAAACAGTCTTGAAAAAGAAGAACAAAGTTGAAGGACTCGTACATACTGTTTTAAAAACTTACTACAAAACTACAGTAATCAAGACAGCTTGGTATTGGCATAAAGATAAACATATAGGTAAGTGGAATAGAATTAAATTCCATGCATAAACCTTTAGGAAAAAGGTGAAGGGAAATACATATAGAGCAAAACCCATTATATCTATCTTAAGAGAAATAATTCCATATATTATCTGTCTATCATGCCATAATATTTTTTTAATGATTCTCTACAAAATTATTTTGGAATGAATATAATTAATTGGAATGAATATTGTCAAATTGACTTTTGGCAATTGAATATTTTTGTCACTGCAGAGAAAACAATCAGTATTTCTCTTCTCCACTCCACTACATTATTCCCTATCCACCTCCCTAACCCCTGGCTCCATTGTCAACCACCTGGTGAACTCTCTGGAAAGGACAAGTATTAGCTGATTTAAATACATCTGAGGTATAAACTATTCATATCCCAAATTTTCCTGAAGCTCAAAGGTCCTCAGAGGGTTAGTGAGCCAGAGTATCACAAAAGAATTTCTGTGACCTCTGAAGACAGATCCAGCCAAGTTACCATATTACCCAGGATTAGGGTTGAGAGCAAGGCAGGTGATTTGGTAAGAAAAACTGCCTAAGCTCCCATCATAAAACTATGGTTCAGTCATTAAAGTCACTATAAAGTAGCAACTGTTTTAAAAATTGTCCCCTGAACCAGAACCAGAGATTAGTATTTTAGGAGGGTTGGGAGGATTTAGTTAAGATTTAGGAAGAAATGAGGAACATTCAGAGGTATCAAATTTGAGAGAGTATTAAAAAAGAAAAATGTTCTTTTTAAGAAATTGTAAGTAGGAAAATGAGGTGGATTGCTGCTGTTTCAGAAGGGGCAGGGAGGGGACACAACAACACCAATAATTAATCTTACAATATCTGAGGCTGAGGGAGATTAAAGTAAATGAATATGAGTGACTTGAGTTTGTTTTGGAACAGAGAACCTATTTAATAATGAGGCAACTGCCCAGACCGAAAAGAAATGTTTGGGAAGGGATGAAGAAAAGTTTATAAAGGCCAAATTTATTGAGCTCTTAAAATATGATCATGTTGGAGTGAATTTCAAAAGTTGTGATTATTAAAACTACTTACTATGTCTCTTCATTTTTATCCTGCTAAATCCTGCCAGTTAAAGAACACACAACTTAAACTATTGTAACAGAATCCAGAGAATCCACCAAACTTTATTAAATGTTCCCCCAAAACACACCGAAGGCAACAAAAATCAGTTTTGCCTACCTTTCAAATGTTACTTTCATCTTGAGTCAGTAAACCATATGTAATGTTGTAATGAAAAAAAAAAAACCTAACTTGCCATTGTCCTGAAGATATTGTGATATTTATCTCCAAAAAAGATATATTTCCCACTGTAGCCTTCCTATCACCAAGTATTCTAGCAAATACAAATGATAGGTGCTATGGAACAGGAAAATTCCAATGCATTTATAATCTAAATATCTACTCATACTTCAAAAAAAAACCCAGACAGATAAGTTTCTTCATCTAAATTAAAACTACAAACACATGAATTTTACATTTGAGATATTAACATTAAAGAGAATATACGAGTTTGCTGGTAAGAGATGGGATAAGAAAGAAGGAAAGGCAGGACAGGGAGGCAGCGCCACTGGAAATACACTGATAGATTAACAATTAAAAAAAGAAATAGAAGGAAATCGCCTACAAATTTTTACAGGAGAAGGTTAATCTAAGTGGACTTGAAAAGTCTTGAAAAGGTTAGCTGTCACATTTAATAGCAGGGGCATATGGTGGTCACCGGCTACCTAAGAGAAGTTGGGAAATTACTTTCTCCAGCTTACATACTTTCCAGAAAGATCAGCTCTTCAGTGTCTCTGGCTGGTCTGCATTAGGAGGGCTCCCCATTCCCTGGAAGGTTTTGTTAACCTAGCTAGCAGCAGGTCCTGATTGGTCATGGGAGAATCTGGGCTAAATGGTATACATTTCCGATGATGTAAAAGTAAATTAGAGAACAGGGCAAGTTATTACACCAGAGAACGTGGGGCAATGGGGAATAATAAAAATCAGGCTACTCTAATTTCCTTTGAACAACTAAATATATACAGGTCATTATTTCCTGTAAGCCGCGGGCCTCCCAGTACAAGCCCTGGCCCTGCGTTAAAGCCTCCGAGACAAAAACAACAAAATGCAGTGTGGAGAGAAATGAAAAAGGCTCTGATGCTATTTAAAGAATGGATTAAGTACAGTTTTCAGAGGCCGGATTTCTTCTCATATTCGAATGTTAACTTAGACAACTGAGGAGGAAAGCTCACCTTGCTTGAAAAATTCAGATGCTCCCCTAACAGTAATTTCCATTCTTGTTCCTTGTAGTCTGTTCCCGTACATCACTGAGGTGGCTGAGCCACATTTTAACTTCTCTTTGCCAAGGCTGGATCATAAAGGGAATCACAGTTTCTTCCAGAATTGGGTTTAGGCTACACTTAACATTATTTCTCTGGAGACTGATCTTAGTCCTTAATTTTTTTTTTTAAAGATTTTATTTTTTTCCTTTTTTTCCCCAACACCCCCGATACATAGTTGTATATTCTTCGTTGTGGGTCCTTCTAGTTGTGGCATGTGGGATGCTGCCTCAGCATGGTTCGATGAGCAGTGCCATGTCCGCACCCAGGATTCGAACCAACGAAACACTGGGCCGCCTACAGCGGAGCGCGCGAACTTAACCACTCGGCCACGGGGCCAGGTCCCTTAGTCCTTAATTTTAAGCCTATGCCAAAATTGGTCTATTTTCCCAGGACGTACACCATGCTACTTTTACAGGAAGGAGGAAGTCTGTTTTCCAGTCTTAGGTAGGTCCGCACATCCCTCCCAGTATATGAGGACTTCTAGGCTGTCAGAAGAGGCTACGTATAGGCCCACAGCATCCAGCGTGTTGGCAAGAGAATGACTGAGAAAGATGAGTCCTTTACCAGGGCTTTTGGCTGCATAAACCCCTTATATCCAAATCACCTGATGAGCTTATTAAATATGCTGATTATTGGGCATCTAATTAAACTTGCGGAGGAGTGGAACTCAGAAACCATTTAAATAGTGGCCCCATGTGATTCTTTTAAATACTAAAGTTTGAAAACCACTGTTAGTCATTCTCACAAAACTTATCCAAACGGACTGCTAGGGACTTTGTGTATCATATTTGTAAGTGGAGACATCTAGAACTAAATTCATCATGGCTGTGCCAAGTTCTTGTTACATGCACTATAATATCATGGAGAATAGGATTTCTTCCCCTGGCTAAATTCGTGTACTACTCTATCACCTTATAATAGAGTCCTGTTGCATTTTCACACGTCCTTATTGTTTCACCCAAGGAAGGATGCACAATCGGTGAAGCTTTTCTCACATGGGGATTCTTGGTTCCCAGACAGCTAGACTGGGACAAAGGGGCTGGGTGACGGTAGAGCACTCTCACTCCGGAAGTCTGGCCTGGTCCCACAAAACCTATCTAGTAAGACTGGAGACTATCTGGTGATGGCAAAGGTTGAGTTGAGACCCTAGAAAGCCAGCAGCCTTGATTCAGGAGTTCAGCTTGAGGGATGGGGGCAGTAAATGAAAGACAAAAGGAGAGGGGGGTAGTCTGGCTACCCCAAGACAAGATAAAGCCATCTAATGTATGTCTAAACATGAGTTTCTTTATTACCAAATATGTAGATAGAGACATAAGGTCTCCTGTTGTTCCTGGGATAGTTCTGGTTTAGGCCTCTTGAACTGGTACAATCATTAATTGCTCCCCTTTCGCTCTCGAAGGTGTACAGTTGGGACAAAAATGATGTGCAAATACAGTGATATCTGGTCCTCCTGTCATCTTTGCTGGTCTTAAAGAGAGACTACAGGGGCCAGACCAGTGGTGTAGTGGTTAAGTTCATGTGATCCACTCAGGCGGCCTGGGGTTAGTGGGTTCGGATCCCTGGTGCAGACCTCCACACCGCTCATCAAACCATGCTGTAGTGGCATCCCACATACAAAAAAGAGGAAGATTGGTAACAGATGTTAGCTCAGGGCCAATCTTCCTCACAAAAAACAAAAAAGAGACCGTATACCCACATTTTATTATTGAAAGGTTATCAAGTCCCTTTAAGACTTTATTGTTGCTTAGAGCCTTAATAAGATGAGAGAAATAACAAGTCCCAGTGGTACTAAGTGTGGAGTGGAGGAAGGGTAGCATCCAAGAGAATGGGGTAGAATAGAAAGATTGAGGACAAGTTTGTTTCAGGCCATATTTGATACTACAAAAAAATCCCATCACTTCTGATAGTTATTTTTTCTTTAAAAAAAAAAGTTATGTTTGTAATTCAGAGCACTCAAAATGTTTAGAAATTATCTTTTTATCAAAGCATTGAATGTATTTATTTTTATAATTTTTCTTAGTTATTAAATAATAATCTTGAAAATTAAATAATAATATATTTGAAAAGTCACACTTTTCCTCCGATTTACCCAGTGTTAACACTTCTAACAACCTTTTCCAGCTTTTTTCTTCCCCATCTTCTTTGGTAATAGTCTAAATGTTACTAACGACATGTTAGAAAAAAACTTCCTACCTTTTCAAGAGATGTTGTTATTCTAGAATCATAGAAAATTGGACATTGGACATCTTTGTTGAAAGAAAGCAGTTCTCATAATTCTGTTAGGTCTGGGAGGCAGAGAAGAAAACAAAAATAGGGGGCTAATATCTAGCATTTTAAAATTTGGGGAAAAAAAAAGATACTTCCATAGAACTGAGTTCTGTTGTCACTGCCAGAAAGTATCTCTGAGAAAATAAACATATACACCCCCTCCATAAAAAAAAAAAAGTGAGAACAGGATTTTTTTTCCTCTTAATTTGCTGTTTGTTTCTAAAAAAAATCCACCCCCACATAGGTCACTTGGAATTCATTTTGTCTACATCCTGGACTGCACGTAGAGAGACAAAAAAAAATGCCTGGGATCTGAAAAGAGGAATGTGGTAGGGCATGGGAATTGCAATGTCGTGGTGGTCACCAGAGCATATTTTGGCTTGTCTTAAAACAAGCAAGCACCGTTGGACCTTTGGAATACTAGCAAATTAGTCCCGCTATCAGGCTACCTATCAGAGGCTGGCTGCCTGAGAACAAGTGTGTGGGTTTGTAGCTGCAGCCTGAGGCGTTGGCAGGCCCTCTGTCACCCCTGCCCGCTTTCTGACTTCCAGCACTGCTCAGCGACCTCTGCCCCCATCCGGTGTACTGTTACAGTTCATTTCAATAATTAAACAGTGCAGGGATGGCAAGACTTTTGTGTTGTCAAGAGAAAATCAGGGCAGTGGCTTTTTCTTAAGACTGAAATCAGGAGTGTTTGGGTTTAATTATATTAGCTAGTGCCTGTTCATTAATTTTCCCAATCATAGGGAGACATGTTTGCCGGAAAGATTGGCAATGGGTTAAAGTGGTTATTAAGGCAGGGCATTTCAAAGGAAAGGGATCCGAACTCTGACAAAATCAGATGTCTGAAATTTCAATCAAGCACCCTGGGTTCCAATGGCAGTTTTACTCCTTGAAATAAGACAGCCTCTCTCCCATCTGGGATCCCAAGTCGCTCAGGGAACTGGACTAAGCCATTGGATGCCAGCTCCAAATATGCTGAGCTCTCAATGCCA
Organism: Equus quagga; assembly: GCF_021613505.1. Lineage (NCBI taxonomy): Eukaryota > Metazoa > Chordata > Mammalia > Perissodactyla > Equidae > Equus > Equus quagga. Next base: position 88,461,948 of record NC_060270.1, read on the forward strand.
GAAAAATTAACTGCTCCCTTCAAACTCCAAATAATTGGTTGAAGTACTACTTTTGAAAAGTCTCTTACATCCTCACTATTGCTCAGTGGAGCTTTACCACCTCCCCACTTCAAGAAAAAAAAAAGCAATATAATGTACTTAGTAAAAGCAGCAAATTTGCTATTTTTGCTACTTTAGCAAAAATGTTAATACTTCAACTTTTTGTTAGGGATGTCTTGGAAATTTTGCTTATTTTTTTTTCCCTTTAGAGAGTTTAATGTGTACCTTAATGCCCCCTTTCATTATCGGCCTGGCCTTCTTCCCAGCTCTTCCCTGCTGACTCCAGACCTATCCTGGTTATTTTGTGGTGGTGGCTGGCTCTTGGTCATTCAGACATGTTTGTGGCTTATAAGTGTATCAAATTAGATGCTATAGTCTCCTAGGTCTCCTCCCTATACTGACAAAATTTGTCTTGCTCACAAATCTTCACTGGCCTCCCTAGATTTTCTTTTTTGTCATCTATCTTCTTTTGGAGCCTGAAAGATGTCCAATGCCTGTCTCTATTCACAAGGAAAATGGCCAAATCATAAAAATTCAAAGGTGTCCTACTAACCCTTTTTAATCCTTGAGGATCCAGTTTGCCAATGAATAATAGCCTTGATGTTTAAGCTCGTAACCAGTCATGTTGATTACACTGAGGCTCTAGAGAATGAAGCAATGGCTATAATAACCCTGTATTCTTCCCAATTTCAGCTGACGAGCTCTATTTCTTTCCTGACGAGCTGAAGATTCAAATAGAGATGACCATTAGAATCTGGGTAATATTGCTCATGTTTATTTCTGCAGGACTTTATTTAGTTTGTCTCTAACTCCTGTGGGCTCCTAAGAGCTATGCAACAGAGAGTTAAGAAAATGGGTTTTGGAGCTAGATAATCTGGGGTCAGATCCTAAGCCTGTCTCTTTTGGGCAAGTTCCTTAAGGTCTATTACCATTTTCTCATCTGTAAAGTGGATTTGATAATAACATCTACCTTAGAGCATTGTTGGAAGAATTAAATGAACAATACTTCTAAAGAACAGTGTCTGCCACAAGATAATAAACGTCAGTTCTTATCACAGCACCATGAGCTGATATCTATTACAATGTGTAAGACTCTGACTTGCAAATTTCATTTAGATGCTTTTATTTCTCTACAAGCTCTTTAAGAATAAAGATTTGAGTTCTTTTCATTTATGTGTCCTTCATGCAGCAGTGCAGTGCCCTGTACAAAGTTACTCAATAAACACTTATTACATGGGTGGATGGATGGATGGATGAATGGATGGACAGATGAAAGTACGGATGGGTAACACTGGGGATGGTCCTAAGCAAGTATTTTAAGATCATGAAGGGTGTCTCTAGTGATATCTCCTTTCTATCATTTCCTTCAACTCTTCAGATTGTGTTGCCTCTCCAAGCTTGGACATACTCCAAATGTTGTTTTTCCTCCCCTTTCCTATCACAAGTTTCCTCTCTTTAGTCCTTCTCAGTGACTAATTATCTAGTTTGATCAGTAAGTGAAAGGGGCTTTATGTGTCATGACTTTAAGATAACTTGTAAATTTTATCAGAGAATTTTTTTCTCACTGCTTCATTCCAAGGAAGTGACTAATATGGGGATTTCAATATGGGTTTTAGGAAAAGTATTTTTTGTAGGAGGCTTTTGGACTTTGTAAAAATCATAACCTATAAACATCTGCCTTCTCTACCTGGGACTAAAGCTGACCCTAAAGAGTATTTGTTCCAATATATAAACGGCTAAATAAACTCATTTAGGATGAAAAGGTAGGGGGTAAATATTGAAAGACTAAGAGGGCCCCAGGAAGCCCTCTGTGGCATAGGCTGAGTTATAGTTTAGCAATAGGTTTAACACATGCAGTTTACCTCTCTCCCGAGCCCAGGGGAAGTAAATCTAGAGTGTCAACATGAAATATTCAAGTCTCATATTTTCCAGGTGTACACAAGCCAAATCTCGCAATGATGTTGGCGACTTCTCAGAGTTGCAAAATAATGGAGAAATTTTCAAGGGAATGATTCTCTGGCTCTATTAAGAATATCCTTTATTTCTACTTGTTCTTTCAAACTTGATATTTCAACACGGGTGGAAGGTCAAAGCAGAACTCACACAAGTGTCACATATCTCACTGAGGCAACAGGTATATAATGAAGACTTCCTAAAGCTGAAAATACAATGGATGAAACGAGAATTGACAGAAGACTCTGAAATTTACTGTTCACACAGTTGAAGCATTATTTAGCCAGGTTGGGAATATGTCATTACCGGTTTTCCAAATGCCTGGATAATGGCTGTTGGTTACTAAGAGCAGAGTTAAGGCACTGTTGAAAGGGTCCTCAAACTACAGAGGAAGGTAATAGAGGGGGACGAAGGATACAGCTGGCATCCCCTCTTCATTGTAGGCTACCTTCACTCATTGTAGATGCCCTGAAAGAAGTGTGTAAAAGAAATGTAGAGGAGAAAGAGAAGGGGACCTTGGGCTCACTCATGCTGAAAGGGTAAGGACTGAACAGAAGGGGAAGCAGCATAGGAGGTGAAAAGGGAACAGTCACAGAGGAGAGGGAAAGATTCAAGAATTTAATTCTACCAGACGCAAGAGAGAGGAATAATGCTCACTGGAAGGTATTACCTGCAGTAAGATGGAACAATGTGAGAAATAAGGAACGGAGTGGGGATATATTTATTATTTACCTACTACATCCAGGCCATGTTCTATCAAATCATCAATCCTCCAGTGTAGGCGTTTTTGGTCCCCATTTCAAAAAAGAGTAAGTTACAGCTCACTGAGGTGAAGCCAGATGCCTCATGTCAGTGTTGAGTAAAAACAGGTCCAGGATTCCAATGCACATTGTCTGGTCCCATCTAAATTTTTTCAGTACCTTCTGCACTTCTTTTCTGAATCGTCTGCCTCTCAATGAGGGCCTTCGATTTGACTTTAACATTGTTCTTCAGTTTCCTAAGTAAAGATGGAAACTCCAGAGGGAGTAGCACGGTATGGTGAAGAGGAAGTTGTTTTGGGAGAGATGGATCCCTTAGTTCTAGTAGAAGCCTTGTCACTAACTAGCTACGTACTTTTAACCACTAGTTTAGGCTCCTTTCTTCCTCCTCTTTGAAATGATGGAGTGGTAACTCAGTGTTGTTTTAAGGTGGCTTTTAGCTCCAACATCCTGTGGTTCAATTGAGTTAAATGAAAGCGAACATAACTAGATGAGGACTGGGCTTCTAGCAATAATACATTAGCATACTCTAGCAAGTAAGGGTTGTTAGGGTCATTAAGAGAAACGCTTTAAATTTATATTCCATTTAGAAGATCACATTAGTAGATGCAAAATAAATTACATGAGGATATTGAACAATATGAAATTCAGAAGACAGATATTTCAAAACTTTTTGGAAAGCTCTGGAAGAGAAGAAAGAAGAGAAGTCGGTAGGAGAAAGGTTGAATCAAAGTTTTCCCCCCTTTGGGGAAACAGCTGCATTACTGATGTTCCTTTCCTCATACCAGAATTGTGTACTTATTTCAGGATATGGAACCACTTGTAGCATTTTTTTCCCCACTCTTACTAGTTCCAACAAGTAAATCACATCCCTAGCTAGGTCATGCCATATTCTTTGTTTGTTTATTTTATAACTTGCTCTAAGTACCTTAATAGTAACAATTAATCTAATCTATCTTGTATTCAATACAGAGACTGCTAACTAAAATAATCTGTTATAATCACACTCTGCCTAAATCAGACCTTAAATCTCTAGTATACTTCACAGATTTCTAAGTTATTTTCTATATACCAAAACCTCTCTGGCTTCTTTATGCAATGAGGTTGGTATGAATAAATAGATTGAGTTACAATACATTATGAAACTTGATTTTCACACAATCTTATGAAGAAGGTAAAGCAGATTTTATTTTCATTTATAGGTGATGAACCTGAGGCACAGAGACGTTCACACACTTGCCTCAGGTTTTTTTGTTGTTGTTGTTGTTGTTTTGCTTTTTGTTTTTTTACGTTACGAACCATGTAAGTTTATTGGAAGAGATGGTAAAACTGGAAGAAAAAAACTTAGGTGAAGGCTTCTGAAGGGCAATATTGCAATAGGCATGCCCAGCATGGTGACCAGGAGAAGTCACTCCGTTTCCATGGGGAAGGCAGTCCAAGCTCAGTTCTTATCATTAGTCGTTCAGGGTGAACTTGTCAAAGAGGTACTTTCTGCCGGCTTCCGGGGCCCCCATCTTGCACAGCCCCCGAACTCTAGACTTGACCTGCACCTGCAGGTAGTGAATCCCCAGGAATTCACACAGGTGGGTGTCCCTCTTGTGGGTGGCCATCTGGTGCAGATCCAGCAGGCTCTGCTTCACGCTCTTCTCCAGGTGGAAGGCACAACCCTATAGCCTTCAGGCTGCTCCCCCATTCCCAGCAGTCTGGCTTCTCGGTGTTGTGGACACTCATGCAGCCCCTGCATTAGTTCTGCAGCCGCCTCAGCTTTTCCGCGTGCTCCCTCTCCTCCCGCGACTGCGACAAGAAGGCCTGGGTGAAGCGCTTCAACGCCACGTCATTGGGGTCGAAGTGGGCAGCGGATGGATACAGGTAGGAGGGTAGAGCTCCAGGTTGATCTGGCTGTTGACAGAGGACTCACAGTTGGGGTGGTAGTTAACTAGTAAAAAGATGAGTCTAGAACCCGGGAACTCTAATTCCAGTAGGGAATTCTAATTCCCTTACTCCTTTGATTTTGGCCTGCATAATATTCAGTTTTGTCCTCTAAGTAGTCTTGGGGACATCACAAAACTGAAACATCAGATATAAGATAGAGATGTGGGATAGAAGACAGAGACTAGAATTAAAACCATTAGCTCTGAGTGCTAATGAGAACGGCACTGCTTAACTGTTTGGCTTTGAGCCGAACTTACTCAACCTCTCTGAACTCTTAAAGCAACCTTTCTGGACTTTTTCTTTGCTTGTAAAATGTGGATGATTACCCATAACTTGGAAGGTGTTGTCCAAAATAAATAATTTTACCTCTTTGAAAATAACTTTAAAATTGTATACTGTATAAATATTACCTTTTTATTTTGACTATAGAGCCAAATCTTTAGTTATCGATATTTTTGTCAAAAAATAGCAGCGTATATAATTTAAATAATTCCAAATCTACTCATTATTTCTTTTAGTTTTGATGTAGTTTATTTTTAGTAATTATAAATATAACGTGGCCATGTTATCATAAGGAAAATGAACATTAAGAAATTAACCTTGTTTCTCTATTCCTAGATCTTGCCTTCTCTTCTCTGCTTACAAAGAATATATAGCTTCTCCAATCAGTAGTTCTTAGAGTGTGGTCCCTAACCAGCAGCATCATTATCACCTGGGAATTTGATAGAACTGTAGATTGTAAGGTTCCTCCCCAGACCTTCTGAATCAGAAACTCTGGGTTGAGGTCCTTGAGGTCCAGTAATCTGTGTTTTAAGAAGTTCTCCAGGTGATTCTGACTCATGGTAAGGTTGGAGAATCAATGCCTTAGATTAGTATGAAGCACTCTCTTAAAGTCCTGCCAGCTCCACAAATGTTGGTTGAATGGCTACTAAGTGCAAGATACTGTGCACAGTGAATAGAGAATTAAAAGAATAAAGCAGATCTCATGATTCCTCCTTCTGACGGTCGATAGTGTTTAAATAGAAATAAGAAAGGGGAAAGGACTGTGTTAAGTAATACAAACATTAAGTTTAAAATCCAGTTCAACTGGGTTAGAAATGGCAAGTAATTCAATTCAGGATACAAGGATATCTCTGTTACATAACATTTGAGACTTATCCCACATGCCCAGGAATCAGGTCTTGATAGGAGGTGTTTGTCTTTCCTACTAGCATCACAGATCAGGAAAATACCTCAGAACACCCAATTTCTCTTAATGAGAGCAGGAGAGGGAAAGAGAGAGGGAACATAATATTTATTTAGTCGCAAGGTCTCTCTCAGAAAGGAGAGTAATAGCTTTTTGTTCTGCTCAGCTCTTTGAGGAGAGAGAAACTGGAGGCAGGATGGTGGAAGAAGGAGAGATACCACAAAAAGGAGGCAGAAATGTCGGTGCTGTGTGCAAAGTAGATCGTGTGAAAAAACCCTCTGAAGGCCCCCAGGCCAGTGTCATTACTGTTGGGGAGGTTTTAATAAGGTCGGGAAGAAGCTGTCGCTCTCCTGAGCACATTCCCAAAGGCGTGTCATCAGAAAGCAATTTAGGAACTGAGACTTCCAACTATTTTGAGTCGATAAAATTATTGGGGTTACACTCTCACAATGTAATTTTATTTGGGTGTTTATTTTTTACGACTTTCATAAATGTACAGTTAAACACAGACAATAGAATTTAAAGGATGAAAATCAGCAAATAGAATTGCTGATATTTTCTTCACACTACCCATTGGTCTGTCTTGATCTCCTCACTGTGAAGTTCCTAGTTTAGACCAAGGTGAAAAGGCGTTAGCGGTTACGGAGGGGAAGGAAGGATAGATCTGCTCACTATGTCCTCAAGCATCAGTGATCCAGATAGACATGTAAAGACTGCAGTTTTTGATGGCTAATAGGTATTTGGATATGCCGAACCCGCTACTGACTAATAGTGTAAGATTCGTTCTTTCCCCATCCTGATGCTTTCTCACCAAATTCCTTCAGGACTCAACGAAGCTTCTTTTAGTGGTAGAATGGTCACCATGGAATGTAAGAAAAGGAATGTCCAAACTTATCTGGCTAACACAATACCCCTTGCCCCATGACTCAAAAACCCACAGTTCTATAAACAAAACATAAAACAAAATTAGCAATGTGTTTGAGAGTGCATTGGGAAGGTAGGAAGTTAAAGGGAAGGGTTTTGATGAACCCAAGGCAGGTTTAAAGAAATAACTTTATCTAGCAATTCAGTGCACAAGAATTTAGGCAATACTAGAAATTGGAGGCAGAAATGACTCATAATCATTTGGAAAAAACTTGTGTAGGTTTTTGGGTTGCTGTTTCTGTTAAATGGTGTTTTCATTTGGGTGTGGATGTGTGCAGCATGGGCCAGAGACACCGAGGAAGTGATTTTGTTGAAGGAAATAAAGTAAAAGAAATATTAACTCAGGTCTAGAAAAAAAGAACCAGCCAGGTTCTTTAGGCTGGGGACTTAACCTCTCATGGAGAGAGTATAGCACACCAATAGTTTATTTATAACCGTGAAACCCAAGTCAGCAAATCAAGAGCCTTGCCTAGGTATCTATTTTCAGACTGAAGATCCTCCTTGAATAATGACTTGCCTAAGTTTACTGTCTGATGTTTATCTTAGTTTATGGCCAGAATCAAGATATTCAAACTCTTCTACCCCATGTCCTCCCACACATACCTTATATGTACGCACCTTAATTAGACAAACATTGTCATGTTTGTTGTGGTTATATGGCCAAGATCAGGATCACTATATCTTTGAGTATAACTACCTATCTCCACTGCATGATATTCAGGAGTATACATAGGAAAGAGAACATGCTAGAGAAGTATATTCCTATCAGTAATGTCAGATGCAAACCAATGCCCTGTGTAGTTTATTCATCCTGAACCAAACTTGACCATGTGTGGGCCTCAAGGATCCCTTTTGTCTGTTATTAGATTAGAAGGAAGAAGACCACAGACCTCATTAGTATTGTGGATGGAAAGATTGAGGTAGGATGTGATCCAATAGACAGGCCACCCAAAAGGGAACTTTCCAGATAGAGGTAAGAGCTTCTAATAGGGTCTCCTCTTTCACAGGTGAAACCAAATCCCCCTGCTAACTACCAGTACAGGTCTTGAGGATGGAATGTGGGTAGAAGGAAGAAGGGACCCGTACAGAGACTATCTTCCTTTTTATAGCTTACAATAAAGTATAGTACTTTTTAAAAAAAATTGTCTGAACATTACCAGTTTCAAAAATTAAGGAGAATCTTCAAGTACCAAACCCATATATATTTGAGGAGTAAATGATGAGCCAAACTGAAGATAAGATATTGCCTCCTACAGTGATCTTGAATTGAGAATCGATTTTACTATCATTATTGGGCTGAGTAGAGAGAGATGTTCTTCACAAAATTCACATCAGAGAAGTATTTTGCGTGCTTTCTAGATTTCTAAGTTTTCACATTCCTGATCCAGGATGTGAAAATATGGTTCATCTCACTTTTCAGTTCTGCTCTCTTGGTGATGACTTCCTGGAATATATATTGAAAATGATTCATACACCATAAGATTTCCGTGATTAACTTGCAGTGTCTGCCATTGGTGTGGAAAAAGGGACTGGAACTATGTATTCATGTATTTGACATTCAGGAAGAATAGGAGTAGGAAGTGAAAAGAAAGGAAGAGAATAAGAAAGGTGGGTAGAAATTTGTGGTGTTTACAGAAAGTAAGATACAGCAGGAATACCATATGAAGAAATGAAGGTTCCCAAGGAGAGGGCAAGGCTTATGCTTCCAGAGCACATGACCAGAAGGATCAGATACTTGATTTAAAACAATTTGAGTATTTTGGTATCAAAAAATCCCTTAAATCTATGCACACTTAAAAGATCCTAAAAATAAGTTCAAAGGAAGAACAAGTCTGTGGCTCTTTGATGTAGGACAAATTCAGGAAAGAACTGTTGGAGCCCTGAGTGAGTTTTCCCAAAGGATTGTAAAGGATGCAGTGCTGAGCCAGTGCACATTCCTTCTCATGGTCTCCTTTACCTTTTCCCTGCTTTCTTTCTGATGTCTCTTGTTGTTTATGGCTGAACATTTAGGGCTTCTTCGTTTTAATGAATTCTTTAGCCTTTGACTTGCCTGTCACCACTGAGTTTTATGCTTTTGTTATAAGTCAGTGAGCTTGCTCCACACACAGTCCAAATTGAGCAAAAACCCCTTGCAAAGCCCCCCAAATGATGCCATTGTCCTTTTTAATGTATGCTTAGAGAAAGAAACAATCTGTTTCATTCCTTGTGTTAGAACAGCTGGAATGAAATGAATAGAGGGGGCTGAGCAGTTCTGCAAAATCTTTGATAATAGAGAAGTACAAGTGTTCCCCGTCAGCAGTAGGATGATAATTTCTCTGGTATGAATGATGTAACCAAGTGGTTGTGTATTACTGCCCCATTCTTTCTTGTCCCAAGACACCCTTGGAAACGCGATGCTACATCTCAATGGGATTTTCCAGTACAAAGATTCTTTTCAAATAACATAATTGTGGATACACACCACTCCTACAGAGGTAAGTATACTGAAGATGTGCCAAAACATTAGGGCAGAAATTCAGTTCCCATGGCACACAAGCAGGAATCCAACCATTTGCAGCAATAAATAAATTTTTTGTAGACTCCAAGATTATAAAGTATACACTCTCTATAAGACTCAAATTGCCTGTTTGTTTGTTTTGGAGTAAAACAACCTGATAAATGAAACAAGAGAGAAAAGTATACAGGAATGCAGAATATTTTTGTTTCACAGATGAAATTGGTATATTTCTATTGCTCTTTAGCATAGAAAGCCTATAGGTGATAAGAAAAGATTTAAAGAGATAATTCTTTGCTTAACATTGTTTGAACTTTTACTTCCTTAATTGACTATGTGAAGAAAAGAAACAAACACACAAGCAAAAGAAAAACAACAGCAACAATAAAAGATTGTCTAATCTAAGGTCCAACCAAAATGAAATCCAAGAGAAAAGAACATAATGTTGGAGACAAAATGGGCATAAATAAAGAAATAATTGGGTGTCAGATCTCTGGAAATCACTTCTATGCACAGCAGTTGAATAAACCTGCCTTTGGACATGTGAAGATCTATTATGTAGAACACATAATAGACATAATTTCCCCAGGGGGAAAAATTAGAACCAATGGATAAACCATAGAGAGGCAGATAGCTCAAAATAAGAAAGAAAATTATAACTACATATATTCAACAGTAATCATGACCACCGTCACTGGGAGTTCTCAAGCAAAGAATGTAGTAAGGAAGACCAAAGGATTCCCTGCCATCCTTCCTGAATTTCCCAGGCTATGATATTGAGCTATGATGGTCGAGTTTGTACTTGAGGAAGTTTATTCACCTAGGAGCACCATGGAGAATGAAATATAAGACTCTTTTCTTTAAAGAGTGAGAGGTAAGGAAGGGTCTGAATCCTGGATGTTGTCCAGAACTGGCTTTAGTGGACATTTGTTTTGATCCAGCATTCATTCTCTCTCTTTATTTTGGCTAAAATCACACTGAGTTTTCTAGGAAGACCAGCTCTCCCTTATTCTTAATTCATTCGTTTGGGGTTCACATCCTCCACTACTAGGGGAAATCTTTACATGGATTCGCTCAATAAAATCATTACATTCCTGGCCACAGTGATTGGTTAAGCAATGAGTGTATGATTCAAAACCAGCCAGTTAGGGCTAATGAAACCTAATGGGGAGTCTCTTTGCTAGAGTTGTTGAGAGCCCGCAACAAAAGCCTAGAGCTTTTAGAAGTCCTCTTGTCATCAGGAGGGAAAAGCCTAATGTGAAAATAAAGGCAACTCAGAATAAAGCAGAGTGCGATGGGAGCGTGCAAGCTCTTGAAACTAATCATGCTTAAAACTAACTTTACCGCTAGATTGTTTATTCTTTGAGCCCCCATCCCTCCATTTAACTGTTGTATTTAAGCTTATTTGAGTTGGTTTTTGTCACATGCAACCAAAGTGTCCTGATTACTGCATGGATGGCCAGTGAGAGCAATAGTATGAAGTGCCAACAGTCACCAAGGGCCAGGAGAAAAGCAATGGCAAATTTGGCCATCTCATGATGTTTCTGGGAAGCTGGCCCTGAATATTATACTCTGTTGACCTTAACCAGATTCTCTCCTCATATCACTGACTGAATCTTAAGTTTTTTTCTCTCAACCTCTGCTAAATAATTTAGTTTCCTCATAGCCTTTCCAAACCAATCACATCTGATTTCAGTTATTCTAGACTTCAGGTCATCTTACTTTTTACAGACCTAAGTACACGGGTGTAATTTGGTGCAACGAAAAATGCTGATAATTAAATTGATTGAAAATGCTCACCTGTTATTGTCTTACTGGATTCTACCCTTCTCCATTTCTTTATTCTAGTATTGAGTTATTATTATTATTGAATTATGTATTATATTTGTGTTTCATTTGAATACTCTAGAAAGAAAAGGAATTAAGTTATGAATGGTTAGAATGATGTAGTATTTATAAAATCATTTTATTTCTATTTTGACATTTTACTTGTAATTTTTAAATTGTCCTTAAAGTACTTTGGCCAGGTGCCTGGTATATATCATTTGTATTTGCAAAGGAATTTAATATAATTTGATTATATATAATTTCTAATACATGATGAATCCTTAAGCAGTTGTTTTTCTATTTTGTTTCTGAAAGAGTATGCTTCCCAGAGACAGGAGACAGCATGATAAGGAAGTTAGGGAAGTAAGAAAATTAGAATTTAGGACGCCAATGTCTTAAGGTAGGAAAATGCCATAGGTTTTTCAATTTCTCACTTTTTTTTTTTTGAGGAAGATTAACCCTGAGCTAACATCTGGTGCCAATCCTCCTCTTTTTGCTGAGGAAGACTGGCCCTGAGCTAACATCCATGTCCATCTTCCTCTACTTTATATGTGGGATGCCTGTCAAGCCAAGCAGTGCTGTGTCCGCACCCGCATCCAAACCAGTGGACGCCAGGCTGCCAAAGCAGAATGTGCAAACTTAACCTATGCACCACCAGGCTGGCCACTCTCACTTTTGATTATTGAGAAAAAAAGCCTAGGTACTCTACTTTTTTGAAATAGTGAAGAAAGGAAACCATTATCTCTTGTTTTTCTGATTGCAGTGCTTCTTGATTTTTAAAATAGAAAGGCGTGTATAGAAAACAATGGCACTTATTCTGAATACTGAGGTTAAAAAATAAGATTACCAGCAATGAGAGGTGACTGGCCCAGGGTTCCAGCTCCTCTAGTCTTACCTAACTTGTCTCAGGGTAGAAGGAAGCAATATTCTGGACTTCCTCGTAACTTAAAGCCATCACCAAAGCTAATTGTTCTGAAGCTTGGTCACTTTTAAGAACAAACAAATGGCTCCAAGGGGCATAGAACTGTTGCTTATTTTCCCACTTAATTCCATTTCAAACATAAAGAGAGAGAGAGAACATCATTTTAGTTATGGCAAACTGCTTGCTGAGATAAGGATAAGTTTGTTCTATGGAATTACCTTGCTTAGGCATTTTTTTTCTATTAAGGATAGCTACACCGTATACTTCAATGGTTTAGAATTTGTTTTTAGAAAACTTGAAATATAAGTCTCTTCTTTCCTTGATTTAGTCTTTTGTCCAATACAAATGCAGCAAGTAGGACCTCTGACTTTGTGTAAGAATGCACAAACCTAAAAAGTTATGGTTGAGGGTAATGCCCGCAAGAGTGAAAAAGTGTTTATTTTATTTGAGGAAGCATACAGATTACATGTATAAAAGCTATAAACAACAAGCAAACAAAAGTCCTTCCCTATGGTCTCCTCCAGGGTCCTTTCTGTAAGAGTAATCTCTAATGGCAACACTTTACAAAACCAAAGAGCCAACATAAAAAATTAAATTGTGGTTTAGATAATAGAATTTTTTACATTTTTGTAGTTTAAAGAGGCTGGATTTAGAATTCAGGGGCTTTGGGATTTAGTCCTGGCTCTGCCTCTCTACTCTATTCCCTGCCAATAGGTCTAGACCAACGCTTCTCAGACTTGAGTGACTATTGGAATCATTGGTAGAGCTTGTTAAAAATACAGATTCCTGGGTGGACCCCACCCCAAGAGTTTCTGATTCAGCAGGTCTGAGTTGGGCACCGTGCATTTACATTCCCAGTGGGACTAATGCGCTGATCCTTGAAAAACCATTGATCTAAACCTCAGTTTTTCTCATCTTTATAATGTAGGAATTCAATTAGGCCTATCCATTATAGCCCTAAAAAGTAGGAGACAACCATTTCCACTTATTAAAAGGAAAAAGATTTCAGTTTAGAAGTTGTATACTTTAAAATATCAATAAAATTTTAATTAACTCTCACAAGCACCTTGTGAGAAATATAGGATGAATATTGGCACCCTTGTCCAGGTGTGGAAATAGAAGCATTGTGTATTTACATGTCTAAAATTATCCAGCTGGATAGCAGGAGAGTTAGGACTAATATTGTCTCTCAACTCAGAGTCCTATTTTCTTTTGTTTATACGTATATAAGTGAAAAACAACCCATTTACAATCTTTATTCATTCATGGTATTTAGGAAGAGGATTCTGTCTTACTTGGATCACACACGCCCCTTGAACATACCTTTTTAGCAGAGGCAGGTAATAGTTTAAAAAAAGAAGGAGAAAGAGAAGAAAAAGCAACAGAAGCAGCAAAGCACAAAAGAAATAGCATTTTATGGAACAAGCCACTTGTCATCTTTGAAGATATCAACAATGCTAAAAGAGAGCGTCAGTCAGGACGCTTATGTAAGAACTCTCTATTCACTGTTGTGGTGCAATATATATATATATATATATTTCATTAATTGAGATGAGACATCAATTACAAACAGATGTAGCTCACATTGCATTTCTGTACCTTCTGTCTGAACCTAATTGCTGTCCCACACCAACAAATGTGTGCTCTTACCTCACCTTCGGTATCTCAGCTGCTGGAAAGTAAATCCCCAAACATTCCTTGATTAAGTTCTTGTTTCATGCTTGCAAGTTAATATTGAGATGCTAAGCCAGAAGGTGGAGGCATCGTTAATGACAACGAAAATTAAAAGCAAAGTGAGAATTAATTTGTTTCTATAGCTGTCAATGGAGATCCTCCGAGGGAATGCTAGTATATAGCTCCAGTTGCTGTATTGTGCTAACAGGGATTCCATCAGCTTGTGCATCTCGGGTGAACACCAGCCATTTCACATACAATGGGATTTCAGGCCATCCGATAGGTTGGACCTCATGGTGACTTTGTGTTTTTAGTTTTCAGGTATATTTTTACAAACACTTTCACATGACAGCACTGCTACTCTTAAATATTGAAACAACCTACAAATGATATTATTTGACCTCCATTCTTTTAGTTGTTGCATCTTTTAGCCCATTCTTTTTAACCTTAAGTTTGGGAAATTAATTTTGAAATATATTTCTGAAAGTTATGCAAGGTCAAATAAATGATGATACTCATTTTGTAATGTGGCTTCCTGACTTGCAGTTTTTAGATCAGTAAAATTAAATAAAAATAAGGACTAACATAGAGTTAGCAATTTTCTATTTAATAAAAAGAGCATTGAAAATATAATGCCTCCTATTACAATTCTATCGTTTATCGTCAGTATGAACTTTTAAAAAACAAGAAAGCAGAAAAAATATAATGTCAAAATTTTAAAAATTAGCTTTATGAAAAATACAATATAATGTCTTTAGTGTTTCTTTTAAATTATCATTTTGGAAAATTTGGAAAACAAAAGAAAATAGAAGGAAGAAAAACTTGCCCCAAGTCCCGTCATCCAAAGATAACCATTGTTAATAGTTTGTCTATATCTTCATAGTCCTTTTTTTTGCATTTTTTTTATTGAGGTAAAATTGCCATGTAACACTTTCATTTCAGGTATACATCATAATAATTAGATCTTCGTACATACTACAAAGTGATCACCACAATAAGTCTAGTTACCATCTGTCACCATACAATTCATCCCCTTCACCCATTTCACTCACCCTCTGACCTCTTTCCCTTCTGATAACCACCAATCTGTTTTCTGTAGCTATGAGTTTTATTCTGTTTTATTTGTCCATTGTTTTGTTTTTAGATTCCACATGTAAGTGAAATCGTACAGAATTTGTCCTTCTCTGTCTGACTTATTGCACTTAGCATAATACCCTCAAGGTCCATCCATGTTGTCACAAACAGAAAGATTTCCTTCTTTTTTATGGCTGAGTAGTATTCCATTGTGTATATTTATCACATCTTCTTTATCCAGTCACCCATTGATGAACACTCGGGTCATTTTCATATTTTGGCAATTGTAAATAATGCTGCAACGAACGTAGGGGTGCATATATCTTTTCAAATTAGTTTTCATTTTCTTCAGATAAACACCCAAAAGTGGAACATCTGGAAGTTTTACCTTTAATTGTTTAAGGAATATCCACACTGTTTTCCATAGTAACTGCACCAAATTACATGCCCTCCAATAATTTACAAGGGTTCCCTTTTCTCCATGTCCTCTCCAACACTTATTTCTTGTCTTTTTGATAATAGTCACCCTAGCAGGTGTGAGGTGACATCTCACTGTAGTTTTGATTTGCATTTTCCTGATAATTAGTGATGTTGAACATCTTCTCATGTGCCTGTTGGCCATCTCTATGTCTTCCTTGGAAAATTGTCTATTTTGATCCTCTGCCCATTTTTAAATCAGATTATTTGTTTCTTATACTATTGATTTGTTTGAATTCTTTATATCTTTTAGTATTAATCTCTCATCAGATATGAGATTTATAAATATATTCTTCCATTCAGAAGGTTGCCTTTTCATTTTGTTGATGGTTTCCTTTGCTTTCCAGAAGCTTTTTAATTTGATGCAGTCCCACTTGTTTGCTTTTGCTTTTATTGCTTTGCTTTTGGAGTTGAAGCCAAAAGTTCTACACCAAGACTGATTTCAAGGAGCTTAGTGTCTGTGTTTAATCTATGAGTTGTATGGTTTCAGGTCTTACATTCAAGTTTTTAATTCATTTTGAGTTAATTTTTGTCTATGATGTAAGATAGTGGTCAAGTTTCATTCTTTCGCTTGTGGCTGACCAGTTTTCTCAACACCATTTATTGAAGAGATTGTCCTTTACCCATTGTATATTCTTGGTTCCTGTGTTGTAAATTAATTGACCATATATGGGGTTTCTTTCTGGGCTCTCTATTCTGTTCCATTGATTATGTGTTTGTTTTAATGCCAATATCATACTGTTTTGATTACTGTAGCTTTGTAGTAGTTTTAAGTCAGACAGTGTGATACCTTCAGCTTTATTCTTCTTTCTCAAATCTGCCTTTTGTGGTTCCATACAAATTTTAGAAATATTTTTTCTAGTTCTGTAAAAAATGCTATTGGAATTTATATAGGAATTTCATTGAATCTGTAGATTGCTTTGGGTAGTACAGACATTTTAACAATGTTAATTCTTCCAATGCATGAGCACAGAATAACTTGCCATTTTTTTGTATCTTCTTCAATTTCTTTTATCAGAGCTTCATAGTTTTCAGTATACAGGTCTTTCACTCCTTTGGTTAAATTTATTCCTAAACATTTTATTCTTTTTGATGCAATTGTAAATGGGATTTTTTTTTAAAATTTAACTTTCTGATAGTTTGTTATTGGTATATAGAAATGCAACAGATTTTTACATATTGATATTGTATCCTGAAACTTTACCGAATTTGTTCATTAGTTCTAACAGTTTTTGGTGGATTCTTTAGGGTTTTCTATGTATAGTATCATGTCATCTGAAAATAGTGACAGTTTTAATACTTCCCTTCCAATTTGGATGCCTTTTATTTCTTTTTCTTGCACAATTGCTGTGATTAGGACTTCCAATAATATGTTGAATAAAAGCAGTGAGAGTGGGCATCCTTGTCATGTTCCTGATCTTAGAGGAATAGCTTTCAGCTTTTCACCATTGAGTATGATGTCAGCTGTAGGTTTGTCATATATGGACTTTATTATGTTGAGGTACATTACCTCTATACCCCTTTGTTGAGAGCTTTTATCATAAATGGATCTTGACTTTTGTCAAAAGCTTTTTCTACATTTATTGAGATGATCACATAATTTTTATCCTTCATTTTGTTAATGTTTTGTATCATGTTGATTGATTTGTGGATGTTGAACCATCCTTGCATCCCTGGAATAAATTCCACTTGATCATGGTATATGATTCTTTTAACGTATTGTTGAATTTGGTTTGCTAATATTTTGTGGAGAATTTTTGCATCTGCATTCATCAGGCATATTGGCATACAATTTGTGGTGTGTGTGTGGTATTTTTGTCTGGTTCTGGTATCAGGGTAATGCTGGCCTAATAGAATGAGTTTGGAAGTGCTCCCTCCTCTTCAATTTTTTGGAAGTTTGAGAAGGATACATATTAAATCTTCTTTGAACGTTTGGTAGAATTCACCAGTGAAACTGTCTGGTCTGGACTTTTGATTACTGATTCAATCTCATTACTGCTAATTGGTCTATTCAGATTTTCTGTTTCTTTATGATTTAGTCTTGGTAGATTGTATGTTTCTAGGAATTTATCCATTTCTTCTAGGTTATCTGATTTGTTGGCATATAATTGTTCATAGTAGTCTCATGATCCTTTATATATCTGTGACATCAGTTGTAACTTCTCTTTAATTTCTGATTTCATTTATTTGAGTACTGTCTCTCTTTATTTTGGTGAGTCTAGTTAAAGATTTGTCAATTTTCTTTATCTTTTCAAAGAACCAGCTCTTTGTTTCATTGATCTTTTTTATTGTTTTTTCAGTCTCTATTTCATTTATTTCCACCATGATCTTTATTATTTCTTGCCTTCGACTAACTTTGGGCTATCTTTGTTCTCCTTTTTCCTGGTTCCTTTAGGTGTAAATTGAGATTGTTTATTTGACACTTTTCTTGTTTCTTGAGGTAAGCAAGTATAGCTATAAACTTCTCTCTTCAAACGACTTTTTCTGCATCCCATAGATTTTGGACTGTTGTATCTCCATTTTCATTTGTCTCAAGGTATGTTTTTGTTTCTCCATTGACCCATTGGTGGTTCAGTATCATGTTGTTTAATTGCCACTTATTTGTAATTTTTACAGTATTCTTCCTGTAAATGATTTTTAGTTTTGTACCATTTTGTTCAGTAAAGATGATTGATATGATTTCAGTCTTCTTAAGTTTATTGAGATTTGCTTCATGGTCTAACATATGATCTATCTTGGCAAATGTTCCATGTGCACTTGAGAAGAATGTCTATTCCACTGCTTTTGGATAGAATATTCTATATACACCTATTAAGTTCACCTGGTCTAATGTTTCATTTAAGGTCAATGTTTCCTTATTGATCTTCTGTCTGGATGATCTATCCATTGATGTAAATGAGGTATTAATGTTCCCTACTATTATTACATTGCTATCAATTTCTTCCTTTATGTCTGTTAATATTTGCTTTATATAGCTAGGTGCTCCTATGTTGGGTGCATAAATATTTACAAATATTATATCCTCTTCTTGGATTAACCTTTATCATTAGGAATTGCTCTTCTTTGTCTTTTATTGAAGTCTTTGTTTTAAAGTCTATTTTGTCTTAGATAAGTATAGATGCAACAGCTTTCTTTTCAGTTCCATCTTCGTGGAATATCTTTATCCATCCCTTCACTTTTAGTCTGTATGTGTGCTTATATCTAAAGTGAGTATCTTGTAGGAAACATGTAGATGGGTTTTGTTTTTTTATTTATTCAGCCACTCTATGTCTTTCAATTGGCTAATTTAGTCCATTTACACTCAAAGTAATTATTGATAGGTATACACTTATTGTCATTATTTTAGTTGTTTTCTGGCTGTTTTTGTAGTTCCTCTCTGTTCTTATCTTATTCTCCTGCTCTCTTCCCTTTTGATTTCATGACTTTCTTTAGTGTTATGTTTAGATTTCATTCTTGTCCTCTTTCGTGTATCTACTGTAGGCTTTTGCTTTTTGGTTACCATACAGTTCACATATAACAGTTTATATGTATAGAACAGTCGATTTTAAGTTTATAGAAACTTAAGTTTGAATGCATTCTAAAAATTTTGCATTTTTAAGCCATCTACATTTTATGTTTTTAAAGTTATATTTTACACCTTTTTATTTTGTGTATCCTTTAATTGATTATTGTAGCTATAGTTAATTTTGCTACTTTTGTCTTTTAACCTTCATGCTAGCTTTATAAATTGTTAATCTGCTACCTTTACTGTATATTTGCCTTTATCAGTGAGATTTTAATTTTCATATATTTTCTTGTTACTAGTTAGTGCCTGTTCTTTTCAGCTTAAAGAAGTCCCTTTAAGACTTCTTGTAAGACTGGTTTAGTAGTGATGAATTCCTTTACTTTTTGCATGTTTAGAAAACTCTTTATCTCTCTTTCAACTATGAATGATAACCTTGCTGGGTAGAGTATTCTTATTTGAAAGTTTTTTTCTCACAGCACTTTGAATATGTCATTCCGTTCTTCTGAACTGCAATGTTTCTGTTGAACAATCAGCTGATGGTCTTATGGGGGATAACTTTTAAGGTATCCAAGTATATACAGTCCTGTTTGACTGCAATCATAAACCTTGCTGGGCTCCAGATCAGGTGATGGCTTGGCAACATTTGCAAAACTTGGTCTTTCAGACAAGGGTATGAGCTCCTTTCTGAAAAGTGCCAACAAGCTGCAGCAAGGCCAAAGGAGAAGGCCCAGACGGCATCCCCTTGCCTATGTTTCTTTAGAGCAATTCTGTAGCTTCTAGATGTGTGGGAACCCTGAAGCCTGCCCCACAGACTGAATCTCCAGGACCAGTAAATAGACCTTTTTCACAGGAAGACTGACGATGTGTTTCATTCTGCTGTCTGTGCAGTGCCCTGGGAGTGGCAGCCTGCCTAGAACTGTCTCTCTGATTGTTTCAGGCCTGTGAGGTCCTCTTTAGTTTTTTCTTCAAGATGCACCCTTGCAAACTTTGTTGACGACCTAGAAATTTCAGGAACCACTGTGTGAAGGAGAGAGGGTCAATTATCTGTTCAATTCAGGAGGGGGGACCTGATGGACATGCTAAAGTGATGATTTTGTAACTAAGGAAGCAGTATTTCAGATCACTTGGAAAAAAGTGATGTCCTCAGTGAGTAAGACTACTAAAAATCTCAATGCATCCCTTGATATTGACTAACTAGTGTGCATGGATCTGGCCAATAGCTTTGTCTTTTCCTCATCAAATCTTGAAAGATTTGTAATTCATCATCATGATCATTTTGAGCATTTTCTGCCCTGTGCGTTATCATAATATCAGTAGGAAAACAAGATTTGTATTTTAAAAAATACACTTTGTTGTAAATGTTTTCTTGTATTCTCTCATATGATATGAGCATTCTGTGATGTCAGAAGAAACAAAGGCATGTTTTCAGATGGTATATGGATTTTGGCACAAAAAGTTACATAATCTAGTGGAACCATATGTGCACAAAAAGTTACAGAATCTAGTGGAACCCTACGTACACAGTGCATCACAGATTGGTGGACCTCTCTTCAGGACCAGGGTAGCTGGACTTCATGGGCAGTTGCCCCCAGGCTGTATATCTTTGGCCTTAGGCAGCCATGTCAAGCTGGGTCTTATAGTATAAACCTACAGATGGTGAGCAGGGTGAGTAATGTCCAGTATTTACCACTTTACTGTGGTGCTCTAGGCTCAGCAGTGAAGGTTCTAGACAACTGCTTCAGTGGCCAGCTCCAAAGATCATTGTATCCATTTTGAATAATTGTCTTTCAGAACTTCTGGAGGAATCCTTTTTTAGGTTTCCAAGGGGAAAGTTATGTAGCTTGAATTGTGCCTCAGGTAGAAACTCAGTGGGTTGACTGGCAGCGAGGTGGAGACTCCTGGTATCAGAGCTGAGGTGGGGTGGCCCTACATCATTAATTTACATATATTGAATTCATCTATCTTGTTGTGGACCAGTTGTGCTCTTTTAATGATGTCCATGCTACCTGCACAATAGCTGCTCTAATAATATGTATGTTCATAAAGTGGATCTTGGTGGAAAAAAAGTCTGTTGGATTCAAAATTATTAAAAGAAAATTCAGCATTACATTTATCAATAAATGGAAGAGCTATTCGGTTCTCTAATTATAATTTTAACTTTTTTGATTTTTGAATGGTTGTAAAAGTTGGTTTTAAAATTATGTCACTTGTTTGTAATATGTTTTGTTAATGGTGACTATTAATGGTTTGGGATGTGCTTGTATCATTTTAGGTATAGATGTGATATAAAAAGTTATAGAAGTGCCCTCCAGTATTGCTGGGCATAAGTGGGAGTTCTGGCTACCTGCTGGGACTCTATTGATAGCACCTGGGCACCATGTCATTTCAACCCCTTTTGAGAGTGAAAAGAGACTGAGTGGGGAATCTGGACTGCTATCCCAAACTTGCAGTAATGCAGTGGTGCCCCATATTCCTCCTGCTGGAGTGGCATGAGAGGAAGCTGACAAAAATAGAAGATGTACATAAGATCCAGTGCCTCATAACAGGATACCCCAAAAGTCCAAGTTCAATAAAAAATAACTAGTCCTACCAAGGACCAGACAAATCTCAACTAGAATGAAAAAAGACAATAAATAGATGCCAACACCAAGAAGACAGAGACATTAGAGTCATTTGACAAAGATTTCTAAGGAGCCATCATAAAAATGTTTCAATGTCCGATTAAAAACATGATTAAAACAAATTTTAAAAAATCTCAGCAAAGAAATAGAAAGTTTTAGCATATAAATAGAATATAAATGAAAGAAACAGATGGAAACTTAGAATTGAAAAATAAAATTAAATTAAAAACAGTGAATGGGTCAAGAGCAGAATGGAGGGGATAGAGTAAAGAATCAGTGAAGTTGAATATAGACAATAAAAATTTCCCAATCTGAACAATGAGGAGAAAATAGACCGAAAAAAAATAAAATAGACTTCAGGACCTCTGGGACTGTAAAAATCTAGCATTCATGTCACTGGAGTCCTGCAGGGACAGGGGAAATAGCTCAGGGCTAAAAGTTATACCATATCTTGGGCCATAGAACAAACCTCAGCAAAGTTAAATGGATTGAAATCATACAAAGTGTGTTTTCTGACCAAAATGAAATCAAACTATAAGTCAAGAACATATAAATATCAGGAAAATCTACAAATACTTGGAATTTAAACAGCAGATTTTTAAATAATTTATGAGTCAAAGGGACAGTCTCAAGGGAAATGAAAACTGTATTGCACTGAATAAAAATACAACATAAAATTTGTATGACACTTTTAAATAGGACTAAGAGGGAAATTTATAGCACTAAATACATGAGAAAAGAGGGAAAATGTCAAATCAATAATTTGAAGTCCTACCTTAAGAATCTAGAAAAAGACCAAAGAAACCTAAAGCATGCAGATGGAAGGAGATCATGAAGATACGAACAGAAATCAATGAAATGGAAAGGAGTAAAACAATGAAACAAAAACTTGTTTTTTTGCAAAGATCAGTAAAATTTACCAACTGACAAAGATAAAAGGGAGAAGGCAAAAATTACCAATACCATTTGTAAACAGGGGATATCACTACAGACCCTGCAGATATAAAAGGAAAATAATAGAATAATTTGAACAACTCTACTCAGACAAATTTGACAACTTAAATGAAATGGACTAATTTCTTGAAAAGCATAAACTGCCACAAATTACCAAATATGAAATAAATTATTTGAATAGTCCTATAGCTGTTAAGAAAATTGAATTCATAATTTAAAAACTCATGAAAGAGGAATTGCCAGGCCCAAGTAATTTCACTGGGAAAATCTACCGAATTTTAAAAAAAAATTAAAACAAATTATACACAATGTCTCCCAGAAAAGACAAGAAAAGGGAATACATCTCAATTCATTTTATGAAGCTAGTATACACTAATGCCAAAACTAGATAATGACAGTAAAGAAAAGGAGAACTAACGTCTAATATCCCTCATGAAATTAAACACAGAAATCTTTATTATAATAATAGAATTCAGCAATATATAAAAAGAATTGTATGCCATGACAAATGTGGTTATTACAGTGACACAAGATTGGTTCAATATTCAAAAGCTATTAATGTAATCCACCATATTAATAGGCTAAAGAGAAAAACCATATGGTCATATCAACTGGTATACAAAAAGCATTTGACAAAATGCATTTATGACAAAAATTCCAAGAAAAATGGGAGTAGAGGGAAACTTTCTCAATTTGATAAAGAAGATCTATAAGAAAACCTGCAGCCAATACTTAATGGTGACTTAATGGTGAAGAATTTGAATACCTCCCCACTAAGATCAGGAAGAAAGCAAAGATATCTGGTCTAACCACACTTACCCGACATAGTGCTGGAAGTCCTAGCCAGTGCAACAAGAGTAAAAAGGAAATAAATATCATCTAATCGGACAAAAAGAAATGAAACTTTTCATATTTGCAGATGATATGACTGTCTAACCTAGAAAATTCCAAGGTGTGTACTAAAAAACTCCTCGAAACTGAGTTTTGCAATTCTGCAGGGTACAAGATAAACATCCTAAAAGTGATTGTAGTTCTATATGTTAACAATGAACATGTGGAGACCAAAATTAAAAATGCAATGACATTTATAATTGCTCAAAAAAGAGAGAAATGCTTAGGTGTGACCCTAAAACAATATGTACAGGACTTACATGCTGAAAAGTACAACCATACTAATGAAAGAAATCAAAGATCTAAATAAATAGACAGACATACTATGTTCATGGATTTGAAGACCCAACATTGTAAAAATTTCAATTGTCCCCAAATTGATATATGTTTAATACAATTCTTATTAAAATGCCAACAAAATTATTTCTTACATATAGAAATTACTGTATAATTTGTATAGAAAAGCAAAGGAACTGGAATAATTAACAAAATTCAAAAAAGGAGAATGAAAAAGCAGGAATAGGTCCACCCAGCTTCAAAACTGATTATACAGCTACAGTATTCAAGACTGTGTGGTGCTGGTGGAGATACAGACACAGAGATCAATGAAACATAATAAAGAGCCTAGAATTAAGTCCACACAAATATGCTCAACTGATTTTTGACAAAAATGAAAAAAAGAAAGCAATTCAATGGAGGAAGGATAGCCTTTTCACAATGGTGCCGGAGCAACTGGATATCCGCAGGCAAAAATATAACCTTTACCTAAACCTCACATCTTATATAAAAATTATCTCAAAATACATCATAAACAAATGTAAAACATAAATTTATAAAACTTTTAGAAAAAAATCATGGGATAAAATACTTGGGAGCTAAAAGCATGATCCATAGATGGAATAGTAGATTAATTAGATTTCATCAAAATTAAAAACTTTTGCTCTGCAAAAAATGCTTTGAAGAGGATAAAAAGATGAGCTACAGACTTGGAGAAAGTATTTGAAAACCACATATCTTACAAAAGAATAACATGTAGAACATAGAGAGAGCTGTTAATATTCAACAGTAAGAAACCAAGCAATCAACTTAAAAAATAGGCAAAAGACATGATCAGATATTTCATTCAAGAGGATATATAGATGGCAAATAAGTACATTCAGTAATGTTCAGTATAATTAGTCATTAGGGAAATGCAAACTAAACACACGAGATATCACGACACACCTATCAGAATGACTGAAACAAAAAATAGTGATAAAACTAAATGCTTATAAAGACAAGGAGAAATTCGTTCACTCATGCATTGCTGGTGGGAATGTAAAATGGTACAACTAATCTGGAAAAATTTTGGCAGTTTCTTAAGGAAATTAAACATAAAATACCATACAACCTAGTAATTTCACTTCTGGGCATTTATCTCAGAGATATGAAAACTTACATTCATGAAAAAACCTGAATACAAACTTTCAGAGCATCTTTATTCATAATAGCCAAATGCTGGAACCAACCCAGATATCCTTCAGTGGGTGAATGGTTAAACAATCTGAGCTACATGGATGGAACACTACTCTGCAATTAAAAAGGAATTAACTATTCACACACAGAACAACTTTGGTGAATCTCCAGAGTATTATACTGAATGAAAAAAGCCAATCCCGATTAGTTACTTACTGAATGATTCCATTTATATAATATTCTTGAAATGACAAAATTATACAAATAGAGCACAGATTAGTGGTTGCCACAGTTTAAGAATGAGCAGATGGAGACTACAAGCGAAACATGAGTAATTTTTGTAGTGATAGAAATGTCCTGTATCTTGGCTGTATCAGTGTCAAGACGCTGGCTGTGATATGGTACTCCACTTTTACAAGATGATACCCTTGAGGAAAACTGAGTAAAGGGAACATGGGATCTTTATGTATTATTACTTACAATTTCATGTGTATCTACAATTTTCTTCAACTCAAAAAAAATTAATTAAAAAAAACTTATAGAAAGAAGCTCAACTTTCTCATAAACATTTTATAAGATTTTATACAGAAATTTAAAAAAATTCAATATTTAATACACCCTCTAATATTTTTGTTGTTGTTGTTGCCTCCAGGGGAAGATTCACCCTGAGCTAACATATGTTGCCAATTTTCCTTTTTTTTTGTTTTTTTAAGTGGGCCTCTGCCACAGCATAGCCACTGATAGACAAGTGGTGTGGTTCTGCACCCAGGAAGTGAACCTGGGTCTCCAAAGTGGAGCATGTCAAACATTAACCACTAGGCCATTGGGGCTGGCCCCATCCTCCAATATTTTAAATTTGTTCTTAGCACAGGTGTATAACATAAAGAAAAATATGATTAAATATTTTCACAAAGCCCAATATGGATGCCCCCTAGGTTCGTTCCAATTTATCCCAGTGTGAGTTTCAAAGAAACCAAGATTTTTATCATAAGAAAGAAAAATCCCACAAAGAAAGAAATAATTTTTTAAATCACTGGTTCGCAACCTCCAATAAAATAATTATCTAGGTAATTTTTATACCAAAATTTGCATGACTATTTTGATGGGGAATTTTATAATGGATATATTAGGCTGACACCACCTGAATCTATTGATAAGACTTCCCTAAACATCAGTTTATCAAACTAAACAGTACAAATCGTTCATTGGATGTTAAGTGGATCCTGATATGGTAAAATAGAGAACATAGAGCACAGCTATGAAGTGATTTTGCCTCGCAAATACTACCAAAAACATCAATATGAATTTATTCAAAACTATAATGCTATCCACCAGTTTATAGGAAACCTGGAGCCGAGGAAGAGGTTAAGTGATGATTTAAGGAAACAAATAGTTACATGAAGCATAAGAACAATTCAACATGAGAAATGACCCAGTTTCTTCAACACGGAAAGGAGCAACTGTTAAAGATTAAATGAAATGAGACATTTTAACCAAATGAAAAGTGAAGATCTTGTTTGTATTTGATTGGAACACACTGTTTTAGCAAAAATTAAGTAGAGACTGAATAATGATGATATTAAGAAGTAATTGTTTTATTATTTGTGTTTGATGTTATTGTGGTTATGTTTAAAATGGCCCTTAATTTTTAGAAATATATATTGCACTTCTTGTGAGTAAAATTATATGATGTCTGGAATTTGCTTTAAAACACTCCAGCTAAATAACATCATCAATGACAACCAAAGTGGGAGAATGGAGATAATAGAGTAATATTGGCCAATGTTTGTAATTGTTGAATTTGGAAGATGGGCATATAAATGATCATTATATCATCCTTCATACTTTTGCATATGTTTGAAAATCTTCCACCAAAAAAAATGCACATATATACTAATTTATGACATGCAAAAACAAAGAGAGATCAGAACCGATTGTCAGCTTTTCATAGAATATTTTAAAACAGCTGAAGTGTTCTATTTCCGGATTAGTGTATTATTTAGACACTGGCTGAAACTGTGTCAGTCATACAAAGTGAATGCCCTTGTATTTTTTCTAATATCCTTCTCCAATAGCATTTGTCATCCAGAGGCTGAGACATTAACATACCCCTGTTTTTTTCACTATATCTGCCCTTGGACACTCTATTGTATATCTATCCTCTGAAGAATCCTGACTTCAATTAATTTCTGAGGTTTAATGGTAACACAGTTAAAGGTATTGCTTTGAAGATTCTCATGGTCAAAAAGTAAGTAAACATAAATGGGAAGAGAGATTATCTGCTTTGGCTTTTCCCTATCTTCCCCTTTCTTCCTGCCTTCCTTCCTTCCTTCTTAGGGATTCCCTTGGTATTAGTTGAGTAATATACATTAAAAACAACAACAACAAAAATCCAGTTACCCAGGGCAAATATCTTTTGCACTTGATCAGGAAGAAAACAAAATAAAACAAAACATTTTTTTTAAGTACAGTACATTATCCTTCAGAGTTGTCATATGAGACCAGAAAACTATACTCTTGTTCAAACTCCTGAAGTTGGAAAAAAAAAAGCGATGCAAATTAAGTGTGAAATGTAAATTATTCTGAAAACTAACAAGGACAGCAACATTAAAAGAACAGAGTCATCAAGGGAAATTCAAATCCAGGACACAGCTGTGTAAAACCTTAGACAGTGAAGAGTAGCAACACTCATGTAAACAAGGAAAGGATTACATAAAAGAGAATGCTCAATGAAAAAGAAATGGACTAAATCTATTTTTATTTAGAGGAGACCATTGCAAGATATTTTAATTACTGTTTAAAAATACCTTTATGGAACAACTTCCACTTACATTAAAGATAAAATGGAATTTTGCTTCATTTTGTTGAGTGTCTTTATAGCTATAGGATGTCTAAAAGGAATATGCTGTTACCTAATGTGGTCAAAGAAGAAATTCTTCATTCATTTACTAATTCAACAATCTTTTAATGGTTCCCTGCTATGTTATGGGCATTAATGGTTCAAAATTAAGAAGATACAGTCCTCAATTTTCATGCACTTAAAATCCTGTAGGGGATGCTGGATATCAAATAGAAACAATTATTACAGTGAAATGGATCACTGGAGATATACCTAGAGTTCAAGGGGAGCTCAAAGGGGCCCCTGAGTCATACCAGGGACATAAAGATTAAATTAAGTTTTGAAGGACTAGAAGAGTTATTCTAATGGAAATAAAAAGAAAAAGATGGTGACAGCTATGGTGGGGATGGGTGGAGACAGGTTGCTGGCATTCTAAGCAGAAGAACCCATGTAAGACACGGTGGTCTGCAAACCCTTGAAGCATTCTAAAATTGAGAGTATTTGGGTTGAGCCAGAGGGTGTATTTTGGTGACCAGAAGAAGGTGCTAGATGTGAAAGGGACACAATGCACAAAGAGTCTGTCTGATAAACTGTATAACTAAATAACAAAGGGTCTGTGTGATAAACCATATAAATCAAGACTTATAAAGCATGAGAATGAATTGAAGGATGTTAAAATGAGAGGGATGATATGGTCTGATATGAATTCCACAAAGATATCCCCATACTCAAGTTGAATGGTGGTAGACTTTAGAGAACCAAAGGAGTAGTGAGAAAATCAGTGAGGATTCTATTTCAGTAATGTTCTCTTGTATCTAATATCTGTGGTTAATAAGAAGTTATTTACAAAATGGTCAGTCATTCTCCTATTCATTTTGTGACTTTCTCCTTCTCTGCTCTGTAATCAAAGTGGCTGATCCCTGCAAACTACATTTCCCAGACTCCTTTGTCCATTAGACTTCCAGTAAGGTTTAGCCAATTGGAGTTACTCGTGTGAGATTGCAGGAGAGAAGTCAGGGTATTTCTCCAAACACTATTTAATTTTATTACAGTTTAGGGGCTGGCCTGGTGGTGCAGCGCTTAAGTGCTCAAGTTCTGCTTCGGCAGCTGGGGGTTTGCCAGTTTGGATCCCAGGTGAGGACATGTCACTGATTTGGCAAAAAGCCATGCTGTGGTAGGCATCCCACATATAAAGTAGAGGAAGATGGGCATGGATGTTAGCTTAGGTCCAGTCTTCTTCAGCAAAAAGAGGAGGATTGGCAGCAGTTAGCTTAGGGCTAACCTTCCTCAAAAAAATTTTTTTTTACTATAGTTTAGGACCCAACATGCTTTCTGTCTTTCTTTTTTAATAGATAGGGCCCCAAGCATAGTTGAGTAGTGTAGTAAGATATCTCCAAAAATATGCAAGATAGAATTTGATAAGTTTCAAAATAAAGGGGAAAAATATTCTTAGGGCTTAAGCAGAGAGTGAGAGCTTTAAGCTGATCAAAAAAGGAGAAATGGGTTTCATATGCTGGTTTGTTTGAATTCACTCAACTCATAATTTAATGTATTCTGAGGGCTACAGCTGAAAGCATCTCAGAGTTATGTCCCCATTGCATCACTGACCTTCATAAGATTCCTAACCTCCTGGTACTTCTCTCTGTATGTCTGCTATGAGTCCTATTTCTATGCTTCCTGTTTTGGCCTTTATCTGATAGAAACGAGCTTGTAGTACAGCTGTGTGAGCAGAGAGAGACAGGTCATCAGATGGTAAGAGGGACGGCCAGCAGACCTGATATTTACCAGGGGTAACAGAACTGATGACGTGGATTGGAAGCAGCATAATAACTTTGGGATCAGAGGCTATCCATTAATTTCTGGATCCAGAGAAGAAAATACTTAGAAAAACTATTACCAACATATATGAACTGGAAACCCTGCAGATTTCCTATATGGATGTGGAAGAGGAAGGTTTTTTTGGAGATAGATGCAATAGGGAGAAATTCCCTGTTAAATTTTGATATGAAAAAATAAATCGTTCTATTGTGGAGTTTTGATTTTGTCTTTAGATGATGCTCATGTAATGTCAGTCAGAAAGATAGTGTGCAATCAGGAATAAAAGAGGAAGAGGACCTAGACAGAGTGCCCATTTCTGCCACATGAACAAAGAGAAATCAACCATTTAACTGAAACAATGACAGCCGCAACAGTGAAAACACCAGCTATAACAACACAGCGCCTCTTCTTTTTGGTCTTAGGAGACTCATAGTGCATGGCACACTCAATAAATATTAGTGCTCAATAAATATTGGCTTAATGAATGAATGGTTAAATAAATGACAAAGTGAATCTTTTAACAGCACTTGGGTAAAACATTTTTTAAGACAATGCTGGAAATAAAGCATTCTTTTATTTATCCTCAAATCTAAGTGATCTCCAATAGGTATACTCAGACCAAAATTATTACTATTATTTTTAATTAATAAGTTTTTTCCTCTTGCGTTGAAACAGTGGATCGAATTTTATAGATACCCCAAAGCTGTCCAAAACAGTATTTACCCTTGAAATGCAGAAGACCTGAAGCGTGAATTACTGGACATTATGCAATCATCTATTGACATCTTCATTTCCTTCTCAAGCTATGAAATTAAGCCTTCTTTTATTTTAATGATGAAAATACTGGATCTGTGGTATAGAAGGGTAAACTTGAATTTTCTTAACAATAAAAAAATACAAAGTATCATTGGCAAAGCTGCAATATCCTTCCAAAAAATGAAGCACGATAGAATATTCCAATGGGCAGATGTTAACTTAAAGTGCGCATTGTTTGGAAAAGGAGTTAATTAACAACTTATTAATTGGATAGAAAATCTGAAACTGTTGTACTTCTAGCAAATACATAATTTTCTTCAAGTATTATTAAAGCGTTTTTGTTGTACCTATTAAAGATTCTTGTCTCTAAGTTAATTTCATTATGCTAATAAGCTATCATCGTTACAGAACCTAAGCTTTGATCCATGTTAATTGTCGTGATCTTCAAAGACAAAGTCACCACTTACTTTAAATGAATTTTACATCTTTTTAAAGAATCACACGGAAATTAGGGGAAGTAATTAATTTTTTATTATGTGTCTCCATATTTTTAAGGGAGGAAGTCAATGGTATTGGCTAGAATTCATTTTAACATTTAACTAGGGAAAACAGCATGAGGCAAAAAAACCGTTCAGATGCAAAAGATTAAAGAAAATTTGAAACTGGGACCTAATTTGTCTTGATAAACTTTGGTGTTTAATATGCTTCTTTTGTTCTCAGTGTGAAACTGCAGGGTTTTGATTTGTAAAAACTTTTTGAAGAATTAATTCTTTCTAATTTTTATTCATTTCTTTCCCTTTCTTTTACAGTAAGACAGACAAGTTGACCTTCAAACCATAACACTTTTAAATATCTATGAACTTACAAGGTTAAATATATTAGTGATCTGATATTAGCTATTGTACACTAACAGAGTGTGTTTCTTCTAAGGCAGATTACACCTAGCTGTTCCTATATAAGAACTAGTTATTTGAACCTTGAGGGGTATAAGCAAATAGTGTTATTAAATTATTTGCATTTCTTTTTGTAACCAGAAAAGATCAAGTGTGGAAATATTAACTCCTTCATTTTATGAAAGTTTATTTTGTAAGAAGACAAAATGTACTGTAAGGACATATCTGAAGTGGAAAATTACTGTTTGTATCTTTAACATAACCATAGCGATGTGCGTATTAGGGACCGTCAAACTAGGTCAAAAGCTGAATCGAAAACCAGAAAGGCAAAGGATCATATGGTATATTTTTTCCGTAAACTTTCAGAGAAGGGAATTTGCCAAAATTGCAATTTTGTAATCATGTATACTGTATCGAGCCACCTGACATTATTTTAAAGATATGGGCTATGGAAGAGATATTACAGTTAAACATACATTTAAAAAAAGCAGAATTCACGAACTGATGTAAATTGGTGCTTCACAGAAAATGGAAATACATCAAATGAATTTTTTAGAGAAAATTTAGTGGCTGTAATATAATTGTTAGCAAATGGGAACATCTCAATACAACAAACAAGTTAATGGTGAAGTTCTCCCTTGCTGTGAAGGATGTCTGGGACCCATTGAAGAGGTGATGAACTTGTCATAATGGGTTCTTGAATGTAAACCAATAGTTCTTAATTCTTTGTATACAAGAAAATTACCTGATGATGGAAAAATATGAATTCTAGCATGGTGCCCAAGCGTTTATGTTTCTCACAAGTACTGTTAGCTGACTCTTTTTTTTTTTTAGGAAGATTAGCCCTGAGCTAATTGCTGCCAATCCTCCTCTTTTCTCTGAGGAAGACTGGTCCTGAGCTAACAACCATGCCCATCTTCCTCTACTTTATATGTGGGACGCCTACCACAGCATGGCGTGCCCAAGTGCTTCCATGTCTGCACCTGGGATCCGAACCAGGGAACCCGGGGCCGCTGAAGCAGAATGTGTGCACATAACCGCTGTGCTACCGGGCCAACCCCATGTTAGGTGATTCTAATGCACATAGTTCATAGACCACACACCTTAAACATAAGATTAATAACAAACTCAGATTTTATGAGACTTTAAAATACATTTCAATTCATAAAATTTTTACTAGTCAAAGTGCCAATAATCTATCTATAAAATAGCCATACAAATTAGTATGTTGGTTTAATAATTTCAGTATTAATAATATTTTATGTGTTATATAATGACTAAAAAAATTTAATTAATTATATAATTAGGGCATTTCAAAATATACCTTCAAATTAGTATTGTCCTCTTCAAAACTGTAAACCTGTAAAGATTTTATGGTAAGGCTGCCATTTGTATTGTTTTCTTTGCGTATTACAGGCACTTAATGGATGTTTGTTAAATGGGGAAATTGGACTTTAATCTTTTATCCTGTAAGCCAGTATGAGACTCACTTTAAGTTTATCCATTTTATTTACCAGATGTGGCTATTTTCAAAAAAATTATTATGTGTAGACAAAGGAAAAGATTTCTACCCCTGAAATTGTTCTAAAAATGTGCTGGAGTTTA
The DNA here is from genome assembly GCF_021613505.1 of Equus quagga. Lineage (NCBI taxonomy): Eukaryota > Metazoa > Chordata > Mammalia > Perissodactyla > Equidae > Equus > Equus quagga. The sequence goes on from NC_060270.1 coordinate 88,494,545, forward strand.
TGAAGTTATTTACATGAATTTTTGAGATATTCCAGGTTCTGCAATAATACACGAACATATGTTCCATGTGTCATCTTACAAATTTTGATAGACAGACCACATATTTGCATAAGTGCAAAGGTACAGTTTCTCCTAGACCTGCCAGCATGTGGGTGTAGGAGTTCTACATTATATTTTGAGATTGAATTTCTGGTAAATGTAATTTAGGGTGAAAAGATTTAGGAAAGAAAATTGTTTACATTAAAAAATATCAAACTCTAGCCACAACTAGAAGGACGTGCAACTAAGATATACAACTATGTCTTGGAGGGATTTGGGGAGATAAAGCAGAAAAACAAAATCAAACTCCTAAGTTCCTGCTAAACAAATCTTTTATCCTTTGACATCTCATTTGACATTTCAAATGCATTCTAGAAATAATAATAATAATCAGTGTATGGGATCATTCTTATATTGAAGATGTTGATTTTGCTACATGGAAAGGTTGGAGGACGTAGTAAAGGTAGCAAAGAATTCAAAGCTTATCCCGCATTAGAATTGTGTTTGGCTGAGGTTGAGGAGAAAAGAGGCATAAGGTTCACATCCAGCTGTATCAGTTTCTTTCTAACTTCTCAGAGCATCCTGATGAAGATGGAAGGGAAAAGTAAAACCTGCATAAAGTTTTCTCCATCTTTGGGACTGTAAGGAAAGAATGAAGGGAGCACTGCTTTTCTTGACAGATGTCAGCGTAGAAGTTCACAGGTTCTCATATTCTCTCTATCCCAACCAAAGCCATGTGGACACTAATCTAAGAGGTAACTGCTACATATGATGGTTTAGAGCAAAACATGCCTTGTACGAATGGCAAATCAGAGGAGAAGTATATGAAGGATCAGACCCTCTGTGTATAGTTTTAGTAAATTAAATATTTTTAGATCAGGGTTGCATATGATAAAAATTATGAATAAACAAATTTAAGGTTAGGAGATGAGTGGCTTAGGAAACCAGAACTGTTCAATCGTTTAATCAAAGATGGAATTTATTGCCTAAAAATTTTGTTGCAAGACTTTTTTAAAACTATCAAAACAACACTGCAATGGCTTCAAAGAAATTTGTGATCAAAGGTGTAGTAAATTCTATGATTAAGGACTGTAATCCCGACTTTGTCAAATGCTATAAGCATTGAAGAGCAATACCTCCAAATAACATCGGGGATTTACTTCTAAATGTCCCATGGCTTTCCAGCCAAAGGAATATAATATTTGCTAAATGAAATAGACATTTTCCCAGCTTTTGCTTGAATTAGGGGATCATTAACATTCTTTATTTATTGTACTCTATAAGACAGGTAGCAAACTGGCCCTACCATATTTTGTTTGGCTTATATAATATTTTAAAAGATTTCAAAGTTAGTTTCTAGCATTTAAAAATCATGTGATTTTATACAAATATATGGATATCTAGCTTTAATTGAAAAAATCCGGGGCCAGCCCAGTGGCACAGTGGTTAAGTTCTCACGTTCTGCTTCTTGGTGGCCCAGGGTTCACTGGTTCAGATCCTGGGTGCAGACACGGCACTGCTTGGCACGCCGTGCTGTGGTAGGCATCCCACATATAAAGTGGAGGAAGATGGGCATGAATGTTAGCTCAGGGCCAGTCTTCCTCAGCAAAAAGAGGAGGACTGGCAGTAGTTAGCTCCGGGCTAATCTTCCTCAAAAAAAAAAAAAAAGAAAAAAAGAAAAAAATCCACTATCCTTAAATACTGAACAATTTTTTTACTTAGCAAAGATGGGATGAGGTTGGGTAGAAATGTCTTTAAACACTTGCTCTGTACTTCCCTGTTCACCTTGGCACCTGTCTAGCCTCCTTCACTCACGTAAATAACTTGTCTAAGACCTAAAGACACTTGAGTTTGCCACAACTGATAAAAAACAGAGTCTACCAGAAATAAATATTAATGCTACATCTGCTACAGGGGAGCCTTCTATGTGAAAATCATTGGGATATATTGAAATTCAAAAAGATATTAAGGACAATATTGTAAGGAATGAAAAGACAGTGGAAAAACAAGAAGAGATTGAATTATTATCTTAAAAGACACGTTCAGGTAAGTTCATGTTCAAATGACCTTTTTCAGCATTTCAGAAAACCTTGGGCAAGTCTGTGAGTATTCAGCAAATCTTAGACTAAGAGAAATGAAATGGTAAGTTTTGATGCAAATAATCTTAGTTTCTGTATATAGTAAGTAACATTCTAACTTAAGAATGTCAAAATACCTCTGACTGAAGATTGTTATAAAATGTTTGGGGTTAACTATGTTAGATGCTTTTCTCTTCTAAAGACCTTTGCTTTTAACTAAATGCTTGCTTATCTTTCTAATTTAACATAGCCCCACATTCTTCTTTGTAGTAATTTTGGGCTATCTGATAACATATAATGGAAAACATGTTTATGTCTTCCACTAGTTCTTGTTGCATATTTCAAATGCTTAGAACAACAATTTTCAGAAGCTTTCATTAAGGTTAATTTAAAAACTACATTAAATACAAACAGATTTTCTCACAAACAAAATGCAATGTGTACTTAACAGACTTCTGTATGTTATATTTGATAAACTACCTCATATAAATGCAAATTTTGACTTTCTGCCATAACCAGGTGGTATGGAAAATATTTCTATTAAACAAATAATGCTGGAAGAGCAAACTTCAAGCACTGGTATGCCGCATTGGAATAGAGGATGTTTTCGTTCAGGTTTGATGTATATTTTCAGATTGACCTTTTCGTGTGCAAAATGAAACGTACATACTGAAGAATAATATATGGTGAGCAGTTGTCTTTGGTGCGAAAGAAGTTTCAAGAAAATATACTTGGGGAAGGATTTGGTATATTTGGAGAAATAGGGGAAACTACTTTCTTTTGTTTTGCATGGTTATTTGCTAGCATCATCTCTTTTCCTCTGATAGTTATCTGACTAGCTTTCATCTCAACCACTAAGTAAAATTGAACAAGGAGAGCTAAATAAAGCAGGATAGTCCTAAACGTTGCCTCACATGGAAAAGCTTTTTTTGAACTCTCAGCCAGACAAAATACAATCAGAATATAAAAGCAAACAGAAGACATCCCCCAAACTGATAACCGTAGTCTAACCATGAGAAAAGTCTTAGAAAAAACAAAATTAAGGGGCATTCTACAAATTATCTGATCAGTACTCCTCAAAATTTGTCAAGGTCATCAAAAACAAGGAATGTCTGTGATACAGACCAAATGGGACTCCAGAGACATGATGACTAAATGTAATGTAGTATTCTATGGGATCTTGAAACAGATAAAGGACATGGAGAAACTAGTGAAATCCAAATAAAGCATGGAGTTTAGTTAATAGTAATGTATTGATGCTGGCTCATTAATTATGACACGTACTGAAGTAATGTTAAGATGTTAACAATAGCACGAAATTGAGTGTAGGGTACATGGGGATTCTTTGCAACTTTTCTGTAAATCTAAAACTATTCTCTCAAAAAAGTGTTTTTATATTAAAAAAAGCAATTAAAAGATAAATGGAGGAAATATCATTTGGCCTGAAGGTATGTGTTGATCCTTATGGGGATGCTTTATGTTCACTCTTAATAGGGTAAGAATTAGTTACACCATGAAACACACATGATGTCCACTAGAGGTTTAAGTATGCCATCTCAAAAAAGTCATTGCCTACATGAAGTTCGATGGGGAAATCCATGACCTTGACTCCATTGATACTGGGCTATCCATGATCTTCATCCCTTTGGTATTGGGTTCTAAAGATTAGGCTTAACAAACTTGCTCTTCACTATGCTGATAGGCTATATTTGTGAGGTGTTATTATAAAATTGGTGTGAAGACTTTGGAGAAATGTTTAATTTAAGACAAGGTGGTAACATGTAAGAATGTTGCAAATCATTTAAAAATACTATATTGTTGATAATATGAAATATAGGAATAATATGCACTTTGAAAATGAGGGAAACAACATAAGAATTTGAAAATTGGGAACAACATAAAAGAATTTTTAGGTTTGATATAATAGGTTAAATATCTAAAAGCAAAATAGTAAAACTAAAAAAAGTGTGTGTGTGTGTATATATTTATACACACATATACACACACATACATACATATATAAAGAAGAAGAGGAGGAGGAAAGAGTAGAAAGAGAAGGGAGAGGAGGAAAAGGGAGGGAGAAAGAAGAGGAAGAGGATGAGGATTTGGGGGACCTCTGTTCTAAGCAATGAGCTGTGAACTTTACATACTCTGCAAGTTTGGTGTTACTGTTAGATGGCAGACTTGTTTTTATTGTCTCAGAGATCATACATGATAAAGCTGGGATTCAAATCCAAGTCCATGTAACTCCAAAGGCTATGATTTTACATCAGTGAGTTAACATGCACATAGTAGAGCATTATCTACATAATACCCTTGATCTCAAGTAATTCTAGTACGGTTTGTTGGCTCAATTAGTCAACTATGGGAATTATTGCATTTATCTTTGAGGTACTAATAAATTAATATATTTTATTCTCGAAAATACTAAAGGACTTCCTAACCAAAATATCCATTACCAATTTTTTTTAAAGGATAATATGAAATTAAATTTTCTCTTTGGTGAAATATCTATTAACTTCAAAATGTAAATGTTGATGTATACTAACTCCATGATGTAAAATTTTGTAGGAATTGTAAAAATGAATCAAAGATAGAGGAGAAAGAGCGAGGATGACACATTAAGACACTTTGCAAGGTCTTAATGAAAAGTTACCAGGGAGGAAAAAAGAGATTTTGTTCATATTATCATTCTTGTTTGTTTGCTTGTTTACTATAAGAGCTGAGGTTTTCATCTGTCTAAAAATAGCTATTGTTTTGGTAAGAAACGTGTTCTTCCTGCTAGAGAAGATAGACTAAGCTAGTTGAGACTACAAAGATCTCTTCAGACCTCTGATCTAATGTGTTATTTTTGCTAATCTGAGGTTAACATCACTGACTCATAAAATAACTTTATAATTGTCTCTAATGACAACATCTAAGTATACAACTCCAAAAGGCAACTAGTTTGAATAAAATAATTCTCATTAATCTCATGGCATACTTAAATTTATTTCATTTTAGTGTCAAAATGGAGCCAAGGTTTTTAGAGTTCATGACCTTTCAGAACAAAATCTTTCCCCTCCCATTGAAATGGGAACAGTTTCCTAAGAAATCGTTGTCTTTTGAGAACTAATAAGTTAGATATACATATAATCAGCACAATCAACACTCTATTCCAAGAGGAAGTTAAATTTCAAAATTGGAGATGTTTTTATTAGTTCTTCATTTAAACATTTTTCTGAATCCTTGAGAGAATTCAGAACTCAGAAAAGGGTTTGATTATGTAAAATACGATTTTAGTGGTGGGTTAATAAAATCATGTGTTCTCTAGCATATTTAATTTGAAGAAGCCTAACAAATGGCATCGATTTTATAACAAAATCAATATTTGCCTTGCTAAATTGGGTAAATTCATTTCTCTAAATTTTATTTAATATCAAAAGAACAAAATTCAAAGAATATGCAAAACCAGAGACTTACAAAATTGAATATGAAGTGAACAGTATCAAAAACTGTATTAAGCTGGTCCAGATTAGGTATTATTTAAAGCAGATAGTCAAAAGTATTCAGCTTTTAAGGTAATGTTCTCATATATTTAAATGTGAATGACTTCAAATTTAACATTATTATTATTTCTTTATATTTTTTCCCAGAGAAAATTTCAGATTTTGAGCCAAGTAAGGAATTATATGGTTGGAGTTTACATAATGCAGACCTACAGAGTGTTTTATATTATGTCTGTGAAAGAGAGCATTAGATTTCACAGAGAAAGTCATGGAGATGCCACATTGTTGAAATTTCTGATCTGGTTGCAGTGCTTAGGTTTGAATAAAAAACCCGAGGGCTAAATTCACAAAACAATTACATTTGCTTTTTGCACCCTTGATGCCCAAAACGCTAGAATTTGCACTTTTAAACAGGCAAAAGAAATTCTCTTTTCCCTCCTTACAAAACTTTAAACTTACAAATGTTTCTTACTTAACTTTAAATACTCTCCTTAGGGGTTTTGCTGGCCTGAAAAAAATGCAGGGCAGCCAAGAAAGGTGTTCCCAGCTCAGCCATCCTGTTTATCTATCTGCTTAGCTCCAGTTCATTTCAAAACACAGGCACATAAAGAATCCTACCAGGGGCATGTATAAAATATGTAGCATCACTTTAAAAAGTAGTTCATGTCATTACTTTTTAACACATATTTATTTCTAAAAGAAAGGATTTAATGATATGACCACTCAGACCCTAGTTCTCTTTACTATTGAATACCGGATTATATCCATTTAAAGCTCACTTCTAACCATCAGTGTCGGAAATATATATATGCACAAATGCATATATATATTATGTATAATACATATTAAATAGATATTCAAATTCCTTCATATTCTAAAGTTTTCCTTGATATCATGTCTTTTCAATGTCAGAAATCTATTCATAATCCATAATAAAAACTATTAATTAGCTATATGAAAATCACATAGCTTTTCTTGTTAATTAAAAAAATGGAAAATAGAGAATTGATACAAAGATGGCATTTGTCTGTGTAGATGAACACCCTTGAAGTCTTTCTTTCTTATTCTTCCCAAAGCCACTCATATTGTCTAAGCACTACAGTAATCTTCCTCTCATCAGTTGCTCTTGAAAACACCCATCGTCATCCTTGTCAATCCTTCCCTCCTTCTCCTATCAAGTCTCCCTGGTTTTCATCCCCTTGGCACTGTTTGCTGCCTCTCCCTTTAGATTGAAGACTCCTCTCCAGGGTCTCATATTTAGGCTTTTAGTTGTATGTGTCCCAAGACAGTTCTTTAGATCATATCCAGCACCTCATTGTACTGTTGCCTGGATGGAGGACTCTTCCATCCTTGGAATAACTTTGCATCAAGGATGGCCCATAAGTATTCCAGTGGTCAAATTATCAATACCAAGGGTGATCACACCAGCTGCATTGCCAAGACAGTTCTGCTTTAAGCTTGTTATCCCCAGGTAATTATTAACAGCACCTGGTTGTATTCTCAAGAGTCTCCGTATTTGAGTGTCACTATGTCAATAGCCAATGTGTTAAGTTGAATGGGAATAAACTCATGAGACTTGAAGGACAGATTTAGTATTTTAGGCAGAAATACTATTTGAATTATGTGTAATGAATATCTTTGCACTCCTAATGAGAATAAATGCATAAAAATCACCTGTAGTTGTGGGCTGGCCTGGTGGAGCAGCGGTTAAGTTCTCACATTCCACTTCTCAGCGGCCCAGGTTGTCCGGTTCAGATCCCGGGTGCAGACATGGCACTGCTTGGCAAAAGCCATGCTGTGGTAGGCATCCCATGTATAAAGTAGGAGAAGATAGTGTAGGGACCTGAAATTGGCCACCCCAAGATATGTCTCTTTGGCATCAGGATTATTTGAGGCTGATTGCTTTTGATAAACTGGGACAGGGAAGGAGACTCTGAGGAATGGAACTTGCCCTTTGTTAGGACACATTTACGTTTGTAAGGTAAATCTCTATCTGTACAAGATGCCTCCCTCTTTGTACCAGGAAGAAGAAAGGGGATGACCTTCTCTCTATAAACTCTTAATAATACCAAAGGCATGGACTTAAATCTGCATTTTATTGTGCTTCTCTGGTAACCTCCTGTAACTGACTTCCCTCCCCCTCCCAACGTTGGCATCTCCTTAAAGATGAAGCATCTTTCTTTAGGCTGGGAACCGATTGCAGCACTCATCTGTGACCCCCCAGGCCAGGCAACACCTGCCACCCCACGGCGTACACTGAGACAGCAGACGTATCTGCCACTTCCATCAAGTGCTGTGCTGACAGAGCAGCCTTGTGACTATTGTAAAAGGGACATTTCAATCATATGTGAAACACCCTGTTTGGGGGTATATAACCACTCTGTGCACCCCACTTCTTCGGTGTCCTTTCTTCCTTCAGGAAGAAAGGCCCTGGGCCATGGTTCCTCATAAAGCTTTGTTTAATTTTCTCTTGCTATTCTGTCTCATGTGAATTTAATTTGTTCTACAGCCAGACGAACCCACATTTGGGAAGAGGAAATGTCTTCCTCCCCTACAATAGACATGGATGTTAGCTCAGGGCCAGTCTTCCTCAGCAAAAAGAGGACGATTGGTGGTAGTCAGCTCAGGGCTAATCTTCCACACACACAAAAAAATCATTTGTAGTGCAAAGGATCTTCTACTCAAATTGCAGAACAAGGACTCAGAGAAGGCAAATGAATGGAGATTTTTTCAGTCCAAAAGCTTTAGTGGTCATGTGCTAGTAATTAACATTTATAAATTTAAACATGCCAAGTTGGTCTCTGTAATAAGATTGTGATAAACAACTACTAAAAAAAATACCTAAGTTATATTTCTAGTGATAGTATTACTCTGAGACACCTCCAATAGCAGCCTGGATTGAAAAAGGAAAACAACACCAAATGAGTGTTAGGCATTAAGACAGGTATTATAATTATGCAATGAGACTATAAATACAGATATGTCAACACAGAGTGATCAGAGGGCCTCATGGAGGATCATGGCAATGAGAAGTTAATGTCTTGGGATTAATGAAAAGCCAAGGGAGAGGAGAAATGAGGCAGATACTGATAAGGCACAATAATTTCCCTTTCTACATGGCCAACAGAGAAGTTTAGCAATGCCTGTGTGATTGCTATCGTGGAAAGTTCATATCATTTTTGCAGGTGAGAAGAGAAATGTCTGCAAGCAGGGATCAGCACTGGCAGAGCAGAGAGACAACCATCTCAGACACATCTGAGAAGGAATTTCTGACCACTTCTAAGAAGTGACATGTGCTGGGAAATGTGAAGGCTGAACCCAGACATGAGTGCCCAGCTTAGCACATGCCCAGCTTAGCACATGCACAGCTGAGAACAGAATGAAAGAAGCTAGAGTTGAGAAAAGTTTTGCATATTGAGGAAAACCAGAGATTCTGAGGGTAAACATACAGTGTATTCAGTTAACGATAGTGTGCATTTTCTATGTTATGTTTTCTTTTCTGTAATCTTTGTGACAGGAATTACTGTCGTATGGGCAGCGGAAATGAGAAATATGTTATTCAGTAGTGTACTGTAAAATTTATTATTTGAAGCAGTTCATGAACAGTTGCATGAATGGAAACATGGATGTACTTCACAAGTGCTATTTATTCTATCCTCAAAACAATTTAGGGAAGTAGATATTATCCCCACATGACAGATGAGAAGCCTGAGTATAGACAGATTGAATAACTTATCCAAGGTTACACAAACTGTTAATGGCAGATCAGCTCTAACTCCTAAGTCCATTCATTTTTCAGTATATTAAGACTGTAGAGGGGCGAACCCTGTGGCCTCGTGGTTAAGTTTGGCGCACACTGCTTTGGTGGCCCAGAGTTTGTGGGTTCGGATCCCAGACACAGATCTACACCACTCATCAGCCATGCTGTGGCAGCGTCCCACTTATAAAGTAGAGGAAGATTGGCACAGATGCTAGCTCAGTGCTGATCTTCCTCAAGCAAAAAAAGAGAAAGATTGGCAATGGATGTTAGCTCAGGGTGAATCTTCCTCAGCAAAAACAAAAAAGATTGTAGATCAATGCTTTACAAAATTAAATGTTTCCAGCTATCACTTGATTTTTATTTTTGTTTGTTTGTTTGTTTTAATGAATACTCTGAAGCAGGTGGTCTGTAATGGGCCCAAGATTTATGATGACAACACTATTGGTCTGCAGACTACACTTTGAGTAACAAGGGTGAAATGTAGTGGTTAAGACGCGGAGTGCCTTTATTCTTAAGTTTACAGGATTATTGATGCATCTTTTGTTACACATTATTTACAGACTTGCTTGCAGCAATTTCTTTTGAGTTACATTGCTTATTATTTAAGGAATTCTAAACCACCACATAAGAAATTGACTCCTATCAGGGTCTGTACTTTCTAATCAAGTGTGATATTTTGTTGGAATGGATAATTGCAGATGCAATCCATTGTCAGTTAATGATATATTTTCAGGATTCAGCAGGATCCTAATGCTAGGCTGATGTAATATTTCTCTGTAGTCTGTAGTTTCCTTCCACATTTACTACTGAATCACCCACTAGCAATATTTTTGTTGCTCTAAGGTAGCATCCAAAAGCATCTCCAGCCTGTGGAAATTTAAATTTTAGTGAAACTGTTTCATGTTTCTTACAAAGCAAAATAAAAATGCAAAATAAATACATACAAAGCAATCAAACAAAGACCCCAAAATTAAAGTTCTGTAATTCTGCCACCTGTCACCAGTACGGTTTTGATGAGACTGTTTTCATGATATAGATACTGAATGTTGAGAAGATTTCCTCTTCTATGTATTTCACAACTTTTAAGGTAATTTCAGTTACATTATTTTTTTCCATTTGAGACACTCAGGACACCTTTATTCAGGAGGCAGTACAGGTCTTAACCATAAACTATGATTCACCTGGGGAACTAGGCTGAGAGCAGTGGAGAGTTTCATTCAACTACTTTAAAAAATAGGTATCTCAGAAACTGATTATTTAAAATAATAGTAATTGTAAATACTTTGCTGTTTGTTGCAAAATCCCTTCCTTAGACTATAACTTTTTGTAGAACAGAGTCGAAGTATTTCGTTCTGCAAATGTTCAAATTATACAAATTACAATTATAAATACTAGTATAAATAACTAATATTCACGAAGAGCAAAAATTTTGTTATGGAAAAAATCCAAGAATTACCCTTGCCAATAAATTAAATTATAGTCACTCTATCTCTCTAGTTATGTTATTTACAAAGGTTTTCTATAAAGGAGAGTTCTAGAATTTGTATATATTAAGTTATTTCTTAGCCAACATAAAAAGAAAACAGAATTTTTAAAAAGTCCCCTAAAAATAAAGTGATCTGACAAACTGATTCTAAAGTTTATACGGGAAAAGACCCAAATTAGCCAACACAATATGGAAGGATAAGAACAAAGGCAGAGGACTCACACTATCTGACTTCAAGTCTTACTGTAAAGCTACAGTAATCAGAAAAGTGTGGTACTGGCAAAAGAATAGATAAATAGATCAATGGAACAGGATAGAGATCACAGAAATAAATCCACACAAATATAGTCAACTGATATTCGACAAAGGAGCAAAGGCAATTCAATGGAAAAAGGATAAGTTTTCAAAAACTGGTGCTGGAAAAACTGGACTTCCATATGCAAAAATAACACTACTAGTAATAGTCTAGATATCGACCTTAAATCCTTCACCAAAATTAACTCAAAATGGATCACATATCTAAATGTAAAATACAAAACTGTAAAACCCCTGGAAGATAACATAGGAGAAAATCTTGTTTGATATTTTAGATTAAGTATCAAAGGCACAATCCAGGCAAAAAAATTTGATAAATTAGATTTCATTAAAATTAAAAACTTCTGCTCTGTAAAACAAACTATCAAGAGAATAAGATAAGCCATAGATTGGAAAAAAATATTTGCAAAAGCCATATCTGATAAAATACTGTTATTCAAAATAGACAAACTCTTAAAATTTAATGATAAGAAAATGAACAACTCAATTAAAAAATGAGCAAAAGATCTGAATAGACACTTCACCAATGATGACATAGAGATAACAAATGTGCATATGAAAAGATGCTAAATCATCCATCTTCAGGGAAGTGCAAATTAAAACAACAATGAGAAACCACTACACATCTATTAGAAAGGCTAAAATCCAGAAAACTGACAACGTGGAATGCTGGTGAGGATGTGGAGCAACAGGAACTCTTATCGGGTTTTGGTGGGAATGCAAAATGGTACAGCCACTTTGGAAGACAGTTTGGCAGTTTCTTACAAAACTAAACATACTCATACATTATGATCCATCAATCCCACTCCTTGCTATCTACCCAAATGAGTTGGAAACTTACATCCACACAAAAACCTGCACATGGATTTTTATAGCAGCTTTATTCATAATTGACACAATTTGGAAATAATCAAAAAGTCCTTCAGCAGATGAACGGATAAACTGGTACATTTAGACAATGGAATATTATTTAGTGCTAAAAAAGAAATGAGCTATCAAGCTATGAACAGAGATGAGGAACTTGAAAGGCGTATTGCTAACTGACAGAAGCCAGTCTGAAAATGTTACATGCTGTATGATTCCAACTATGTGACATTCTAGAAAAGGCAAAACTATGGAAATATTAAAAATCTCAGTGGTTGACAGGGAGTTCCCGGGAGAGAAAGATAAATAGTTGAAACATAGAGGATTTTTAGGGCAGGATAACTATTCCGTTTGTACTGCAATGGTGGATACGTGTCAGTATACTTTTGTCAACACCCATAGAATGTGTAACACAAATAGTAAACCCTAATGTAAACATGGAACTTGTTGATAGTAATGTGTCAATGTTGGATCATCAGTTGTAACAAACATAGCACACTGATTAGGGATGTTTATGATGGGAGTGTTTGTGTAAGGGGAAGAAGTATGTAGGAATTCCCTGTACTTTCTGCTCAATTTTGCTGTGAACCTAAAACTGCTCTATAAAGTAACACCTATTAATATTAAAAGTAAAAACAAAACAAAAAGAATGTGATCAAGTTAACATTACATTATATATTCAATTAAGAAATGTATAATATTCTGGTTTTTGTTTTATTTGTCTTATGCAGGTGAGTTCTTCTAACTCTTATCCCCAAAACACACACATATACACACACACACTTTTCATATGCATGTTTAATGTTTATCTCACACAAAGATTGTTTTTCATTACCTGGAAGATGATATCTTAAGGAACAATATCTTATAATGAATTGTTGTGAATTTCAGATCTAAGTCATTGACTTACTTCAGGCCAGCGGGTGTGATGATGTAAAGTAGAATCGGTCTATCTAAATGACTGAATCCATTAGGAGATCAAACATATTTTAGATTCTATCACAGACTCTTAATCTAGAAGGGCTTTAGAGTCAAATTTGTTATTTAAATGTTAAAAACTCAAATTATGTGACAGTTACTCAAGAACAAATAATAAGGATAGGCATAATAATCATTGGCAAAAGGTTTTCTAACTAAAATAAGGTGATGAATGCTGTGATGGGGGAAGAACTTCATCTATTGGAATTCATATGGAAGACACTTGAGAGGACATGGATGAATTCTTGGTTACCGAAGTTTCATATTTATTTTAGTGGTTCATTAATAAATCAAAGTATTGTCATTTTAATATAGAGAAATAGAAGTCTGCAGCAATATGCATGCATTAGCCTCTTACAAGGAAAATATAACGACAATGATTTGATTTTTATATTATTTTCTCCAACTTTAAAATTTCACTTTTGCAGTGGATCATAAATATAAGATTATATGCATGTATTTCAGGCATACAAAAAAAAAAACATCGGAATATATGAAATATGTACGGAATCGTCTCTGGTGCTTTGCACTTTAACCAATTCATTCACCATTTAAAAACAATTAAAAAATTCATTAAGCTAGATTCTGCCCTTGGATACACACAACAAAACCCCCATTGAAGTCAATGGAAATTGTGCATGCATATCCAGGGGCAGAATTTGGCCTGCTGTGCTTAATTCACTCTGATCATTCCTATTAATTCAATATTAATATTTCCGTTCATTTATTCAATTAGTTCTGTGGTATTCAAAATTCATTGTATGTAATACATTGCGATCAGTCAATCATTACATTTCCAGTCCACTTTCTAACAATCAATATTTGAAGTTAGTCAAGTCAAAATGCACTTAAAAACCAAACAGAAATAGAAATAGAAGTCCCTCTGCTGTGATATCGCCTACTTTGTTTCCTGGTTTCTTGGGCCTGACCTCTCCCTGTGGATTTAGTCAGTGTGAGAGACATTAGCAAATTGTGGGGCAGAGCTGGCCCTTAGATCAAATGCTTCTTTGTGGGGTAGCCAAGTAGGGCTATCTAATAACAGCCAGATGCGAAAGACTAAGCTCATGAAATACCCACCACTTAATTAGGTCGCACAATACCATTTGGCTCCTCATCAGATTTGGGTTATCTCTTTTCTGAGCAGAGGGATCTCTTCTGTGTTCAAGGAACATAGATCAAATTGAACACAGTATGTTAACATTACAGTATAAACATCATATTCATGAATAAGTGGGGCCAAACTCAAGAAGTGTAATGTTCCCTATGCTCCAAATTCATTTAAGTATTTCTTTAGGCAAGAGAACTTAGGTTTTGGCATAATTTCTGTATTCATTATAAGTATCCACAATATGCAAGATTATCAGCAATTCTGAAAAGAGATGTCTTAGAAATTGACAGTTTATATTGAAGTATTCATTAAGAATTCTAAAAAGAATTGCATTCACTAGTTTTGTTTTGTAATAGATTTATTGCGATTATAATTGACATACAGTAAACTACATATTTTAAATGTGCAATTTGATAAGTTTAGACAAAGGTATACACCTGTGAAACCATCAATACAGTCAAGATACTGAACATATCCATCACTCCAGAAAGTTTCCTCATGTCTCTAAAGATCTCCAACATTTCCCTGCAAGCTACCACTGATTTGTTTTCTAATAGACATTAGTTTGAAATTTCCAGAGTTTTAAATAATCAAAAAATATGCATTCCTTTGTGTCTGGCTTTTTTCACTCAGCAGAAATATTTTGAGATTCAACCTTGTTGTTGTGTCTATCATTAGTTCATTTCTCTGTGTTTCTGAGTAGTATTCCACTGTTGGGATGTATTATAATTTGTTTACACAGTCCTCTTTCAGTGAGCATTTGAATTGTTTCCAATTTTGGGCTATTGCAAATAAAGCTGCTATGAACGTTTGTGTACCAATCTTTGTACGGTCATATTTCCCTCCACCTTGAGTAGGAGGGGAACGGCCAGATAATATGTTATGTGTATGTTTAACTTTTTAATAGGTTGCCACACTGTTTTCCAAAATGGTGTGCCATTTTACATTCCTACTGGGAGTTGATGAGAGTTCCAGTACCTCCAAATCCTCAACAACACTTGGTATAGCCAATCTATTTAATTTTAGACAGTCTCATGAATATGTAGTGAAATATACTGTTGCTTTATTTCATGTTTCTTTAATGCCTAATTATGTTGAACATCCTTTCACATGCCTCTTTGCCATCTGTTTATCTTCTTTGGTGAAGTGTCTGTTCAAATCTTTTGCCCATTTTTAATTGAGTTGTTTGTTTTCTTATTGCTGAGCTTAAAGTTATTTATATATTCTGAATAAAAGTCCTTTATCAGATTTGGTACATGTTTCCTCTGAGTCTGCAGCTTGTCTTTTTATTATCTTCATAGTACATTAAAGGGCAGAAGTTTTTATCTTTTTTTTTTTTTAGGAAGATTAGCCCTGAGCTAATATCTGCTGCCAATGCTCCTCTTTTTGCTGAGGAAGACTGGCCCTGAGCTTACTATCTGTGCCCATCTTCCTATGCTTTATATATGGGAAGCCTACCACAGCATGGCTTGCCAAGCAGTGCCATGTCTGCACCCCAGATCTGAACTGGCGAACCCCAGGCCGCCGAAGCAGCACATGTGCACTTACCCGCTGCACCACCGGGCCTGCCCCAAAAGTTTTTATCTTTGATCACAGCCAGTTGATCAGTTTTCATTTTTTTCTTTTGGGATCAAGATATTGGAAGTTATATATAAAAAA
This sequence comes from Equus quagga, assembly GCF_021613505.1. Lineage (NCBI taxonomy): Eukaryota > Metazoa > Chordata > Mammalia > Perissodactyla > Equidae > Equus > Equus quagga. The sequence continues at coordinate 88,510,320 of NC_060270.1, forward strand.
TATTTGCCTAATCAAATGTCATGAAGATTTTCTTCTAGAAGTTTTATAATTTTATGTTTTATGTTTAGGTGTATGATCCATTTAAGTTTAATTTTCATACATGTTGCAAGGTGAGGACTGAAGTTCAATTTTTTTGCATATTAATGTTCAGTTGTTCTATTGTTTTAGATTGAATCTGTGTTTGTCTTCTTAGTTTTTTAAGGTGGAACAAGTCATTGATTTGAGACCTTTTTTATTCTTTAACGTGGCCATTCAGTACTACAATTTTCTCTGCTTATAATGCTTTATATTGTTTTAGTATCATTCTACACATTTTGATTTATTGTGTTTTCATTTTCATTCAGTTCAAACTACTTTCTTGTTTACTTTTGGATTTTTTATTTTTTTTGCCAATGGATTACTTAGGAACATGCTATATAATTTCCAAATATTTATAGTATTTCTAGAGACTGTTCTGTAATTGATTTCTGACAATTTTATGATAGTCACAGAACAAGCACATTTTGACTTTTGAATATATTGAGACTTGTTTTCTAGACCAAAATACAGGATATATTAATAAATGTTTCTTGTGTACTTTTGTATTGTACTTGTCTATTTGTGTGCTTGTGTATTTTACATTGTTGAGTGGAATGTTATATGAATGTTAATTACATCAAATTGCTTGATAATATTTTTTTATTTCTTCTATGATCTCAATTCTATCAATTGTTGAAAGAGAGGTAATGAAATGATGGATTTATTTGCCCTTGTGATTCTATCAATTTTTGCTTCATTTATTTTGAAGCTTTGTTGTTAGAAATATCAAAGTTTAATATTGTCACGTCCTTTTCTTGAAGAGAGGTGATTATTGCTATGAAATGATCTTATTTTCCTTGGTTTAATTCTTTGTTCAGAAATCAACTTACTCTGAAATTAATATAGTGACTCCATATTTCTCTGATTAGTGTTAGTATGGTAAATCTTTCATCCTTTTAATTTTAACATACTTGTATCTTTATATTTAATGTGTAATCCTTGTAGGCAGTTTATAGTTAGGTCTTGCTTTTTTATCTCATCTGATTATCTCTGACTTTTAATTGGGATTTTTAGATTATTTCTGTTTATTGTAGTTATTGATGTTATTAGGAGTAAGTCAATAAAAATTTTGTTTTCTATTTGTCCTATATGTTGTTTGTTCCTTTTTTCTGTTTTTCTCTTTTCAATTGAGTGTATTTTATGATTCCATTTCACATCTCCTTTTTAACTTATTGACTATGACTCTTGTCTACCTTCCTGTGTAAGACTCTTACCATAGTATACTTTTATCACTCTTCTCCCAGACATAAGCTATTGTTTCAAATTTTACTGACAAATATGATATAAACTCTACATTATATTTTTATTCTTTTTGTTTAGATAGCCCATTATATTTTAAAGAGATTTAATACTAAGAGAAAAGTTGTTTGCTCATGTACTTATGTTTCCCAGTGCACTTCATTTCTTTGCGTAGACCCATGTTTTCATCTATTCTTATTAAGCCTGAAGGAGTTCCTTTAATATTCCTCATTTTACAGGCCTGTTGATAATGCATTATTTCAGATTTTATATGGACACAGTTTTTGTTTAGTTTTGTTTTTGAAAGATATTTTTACTGAAGGTAAAATTCTAATTGACAGATTTGTTCATTCAGTACTATAAAGATGACACTCTGCTGTCTTCCTGCTATCATTGGTTTTGGTAAGAAATCAAAATCACATCCTTATCCTTTTTCTCCGTATGTAACATGTATTTTGGGTTTTTTTTTGGATGCTTTTAAGATTTTTTATTTATCCCTAGTTTTGAGTAATGTGGTTACACTGTGACCTGGTATGTTTTTCTTTATGTTTCCTGTGCTTAGAGTTTGTTGAGCTTCTTGGATCTATAGGTTACAGTATTCATCAAATTTGGAAATTTTTCAGTCATTATTTCTTCAAAGTATTTTTCTGTGCCCCCCTCAACAGCTTCAGAGAACTCCAATTACACATATATTAGGGCATTTGAAGTGTTTCCTAATTTTCTATTCATTTTTTAAAATAAATATTTTTCTCTATGTATTTCACATTGGATTTTTCTATAGCTATGTCTTTAAGTTCACTAAGTTTTTTCTTCTGCAATGTCTTATCAGCTGTTGATCCCATGCAGTATAGTTTCATCTTTGACATTGTAGTTTTTATCTTTAGGAATTTTACTTTGGTATTCTTTAAAAAAGCATGTTTTTTCATCTCTTTCCTTAACTTTTACAATACCATTATAAAAACTATCTTAACCTTCTTCTCTGCTGATTCTGACATCTGTGGAAGTTCTGGTTTGATTTGCTTGACTTTTCTCCTAATCATGCGCCAAATTTTCCAACTTCTTTGCATGCCTGGAAATAGTTGATTGGGTGCTAGACATTATGAATTTTGTCTTATTGAGTGTCCAATAGTTTTGTGTTCCTATAAATATTCTAGAGCTTTATTCTGGAACATTGTTAAACTGTATGAAAATAATTTGATTCTTTTGCCTCTTCCTTTAAAGATTCATCAGTTGGGCCTGCAGCAGTGCTTAGTCTAGGACAAATTATTCTCTACCACTCAAGCAAGACCCTTCTGAGTATTCTACTCAATGCCATATTAATTATGAGGTTTCCCAGTCTGGCTGTAAGGGATAGGCACTATTCCTAGCTCTGAGTGATCACTGGAAACTGTTACCCCTAATTTTGGGGGGTCCTTTCTCTAGCCTTGGGTAGTGTCTTGAATGATCAGGACTCAGTTGAATATTAGAGGAGAACCCTCTGTGGGTATCTAGAGTTCTCTCTCTGTGTAGCTAGCTATTCTTTGATACTTTATCTTGCAGATTCTAGCCACCTCCAAACTCTTACCCTCATCCCTTCAACTCAAGGAGTTTGCTGCATTGGCCTGGATTTGCCTTCCCTGGACAGTGCTTTGGAAACGATTTCAAGGCAGTAATAGGGTAATTGTAGGGCTCACCTCAGTTTTTTTTCCCATTTTTCAGGGATCATTGTTATTCATTATCTGATGTTCAGTGTTCTCAAAATCATTGTTTCATATATTTGTTCATTTCTTGTTTGTTTCAATCACAAAGATAAAGCTAATGTCGATTACTTCTTGGTCAGAGATGAAAGTCTTAGGTCGACGACTGAATCATTACGTATGTGCCATGACCTTCTCATTTGTATCTCAAGCGGGGCATAGCAAAGAGCAGTTAATAGTCCTCTCCTAGTATGATCCATCTGGATTTTCACAACCAAAAATCTGAGAGAACTGGCAATTGTTAGGTTGACTGACTAACCATAGATAAAATCCATAATTTGTCATAAAAATGATTTAGGGTTCAGAATAATTTAGTTTGGCTCAAGTCATTCTGGTTTGAATTCAATGACAGATTTTCATGTGACTCTGTTCTTTTTGTCACTAGATAAGTTGACGTGATTCCAATCATCCCACAGTAGCTTAGCCGAACTGAGTTCAGTAATTAGCTCTGTCATTTTAGCCTTCTATTTAGAGATACTACAGTGTACCATCTATAGAATGAATGAATGATTCAGATGATTACAAAGGCCACTGAAAATCTGTTCTAATTATTTTGCCATTTGCTTTATTTTTAAGCTACAGAGCTGCAGCTTTACTCTCCTAGCTCCAGGAACAACCACTTACTTTTCTCTATTATTTTATCTTTAAAGATATAACTAAATAAGAAAATTGTCCTGCTCATTTAAAATCTTCTCTTCCTTGTCCCACATTCCAAAATTACATAAAGTTTTCCATTATTCTTAATCCAATGACTTAAACAACTGTTGTGATTTCATAAGTGGAAGCATTTGACTACAGGTGGGGATTAATTTGCAAAGGCAGGAAAACTGTTGAAAACAAAGAGCTAGTGTCCAAGTAAATATCTCTTGAGAAATTAGGAAGTACAAGCTACATTGCATGAGAAGAATTGTTACTGAGTATTATGGTTTAAAGAATTCCAGGTGGTCTGCGTGGGTCATAATGCTAGTATTTCATCTTGGAATAATTTTTGTTTTTTCCAATTCAGTTTTTTTAAAACTAGTTTTTCTCCTGCAATGTACTAGAAAGTTTGTTCACATAGGCTCATTAAGTCTGTAGCTATATAACACAAAATATAAAAAAGAGGGGGTGATCTGTTGGAGAAACATTCCTTTTGTACAAACTATATAGATAAATGAAGCAAGAGAAATTTGGAGGTCACGATGGGTAAAGGAGGGTTGAATTATCTGGATCTATGCCTGATTCATCATTTCATTTTCCTTATGCAGATTTAGCTCGTGTCTCCACAGGTTGAAACTTTAGTTTAATTCAAGGCTTTTCTAATTTTTTTTGTGGGAGGAGAAAGGAATTAAAGTCCTTTTTTCTTTAGTAGAGGAGGAAATCTATGTTGGTAAGTCATGAACAGGAGAGAAAGACAAGGGTAGGTGGTTAGAATTGTTGAGCAGGATAAAATAGGCATGGCTTCCATGAACTGCTATCTTTTCTTCGTCTGTCAAGATGGACCTTGTAATTCACTCGACAACAGAATGTAGCAAATCCTACTAAAAACTCAAATGGCCTGTTCTCTTCAAGACTAATGAGCAAGTTTCATTTACCTAATTATAGCCAATTATGCCAAATTCTATTTAAATCTTCCATTTCTCCCTACCGCATAAAGAATATACTCTTTGGCATAGCATGGCCTCTTTTACAAGCTAGTCCCAACTTACCTCTCTATTTGCATCTCACGTCACATCGTTCCCTGCAGCTCCTTGCACCAAACAGTTCCTCCAAACACCATGCAGTTTTATGTCTCTTCCCTCTTATGATTTTTTTTTGACCCAGACATTTTTGCCTCTTCCTCCCAAGTATACTCCTACTCTTCCTTCAAGACCCACATCAAATGGCTTACCCACATTGAAGCCATTCTCAACTCCCTTAGCAAGAGTCACATCTTCCCCTATTCACATACTTTTATATTAAGGTTTAACACATGTCATTGACCTTCACCTCCAGGAATAACATATTGTAAATCCATCCTGATATGTAACATAATTGGCATAGGGTAGGCCTTAAATAAATGAATATATGAGAAAATTAATTTAAATGAATGGGCAAGTAGATAGGTTCTTTCACACACTGAGATACCAGTCAGAGCTGACAATGTTCAACATTATCTTCTCTTTTCACATGCATTAACAATGCACTGACCTCATTAGTAGGAATAGTTCTAGTTCATTTCAGAAGGACTTTGTTGCATTGGGCAGTCAGTGTCAGCAAAGAAGACTTGATGTACTTGTGTCTATACAGGTTGGATAGATGGAGTGAAGTCAAAAACAACTATAGATGTGGAGATTGCTGTTGTTCAGCTAACCATTGGCTGTATATTATGAACGGGGGAAAAAAAGGTAGCAAAGTGATGGGAACTTCACGTCAGGGAACTGGATAGTCATGAGCCTATTTATTGGCTTGACCCTTAGTCAAACACTTTGAAAATTGTTCTAGTAACAATCTCCCAGCTATTAGTGCAATGACTACAAGTTAAAAAAAACTTCACTTAACAGCAGTTAGATATTATGACTGCAACGGCCTGGAATTGTAATCCCTTCACTATTCTCATTCAATATTTCCACTATCACTTATAGGGTCTCAAGAAAAAAAAATCCTTTTATAGTGGGATCACTGAGATTTATCTATCAGGTAAAGTCCACCAATAAGCACCAAATAAATCATTAAAAGATTCTATTCTCAATGCTTTGTTTTTAAATAAGTGACATCTACTGTCTTTGTCATGGGTATTAGTATATCAAAATTGTCTTTGCTCAGCCTAGTAAATAAATGACATAATTGTATTTCATATTTTGTTTATTTCCAAGGCTAACAAAAAGATAAATACAGTATGTCTGAAACATTAGATTCACAGAAAAATCTTCAGGAATGGTTGAATGAATAACGGTCTACTTTCACTTTTTTTCTTATCTCTGCATCCTTGTTTAAACAATGGGTGAAATTAAGGTAAATCAAATTACTTAGTAAAGTCCACCTAATATTTTAAGGACAGATCTTGGAGTGTAATCTTTATAACTTTTGGCCTGACCCTTTGAGACTATTTCCCCCTCTCATATGTCCCTTTTAAGTAAAGGAAAGAGCAAAAAAAAAAAAAAATGCATGAGACAACTTTGAAATATTTTGCAAGATTTTAATATTACTAAAGCAAAGTTTCATTCCCTTTGTTTAGCGGCCAGCTGTGTCTGACACTAATATATAGTTGCTAGCTGCTAGCCCGCCCGGAGCGTGAGATTTTATATAAAGATTTATTTATGGCTAATTTCTTTATCTTTATACTGAATATAATACTTGCTAGTATCTTTCAGCTTGAAATTATTTTGCTTCACATCAAAGAACAGCATTAGAAATTAAAGTCCATTCACTCTCATGTATGATTCACAGCCTATGTTAAGGATCTTATAAAAGATGCTCATTTTTCTTTCTTTTCCAGACCTCCTCTCCTCTTCCTTCAGTTCACTGTATCCCTCTCCTGTCATTTCACATTGTTTAGTTCTTTCGATATTAGGAATGTATATTAATATATATTAGCCATACGTAAATGTCAGGGAGAGAAACCTTTTTCTGCCCACTGGCCTGATCCATAATCTAAGGAAGCCTCAGTTTCCTTGGTCCTCCACATTGATTGTGTATGTTGACTTTCTAAAGCACTTGCTAAATAAGAACAACATGTTTGGTACCAAGATGCCTTCACTTTCTTCTCCTTAGTGTGGAATCCTATAGCACTGTGGAACTTATAAATAATAGAGTTATTTTTAAACCACTGGATGTTTTCCAGTCACTCTATTTCACACTGGATTAATTATGTAGGAAAACCGAATTGTTCCTCACCAGTGTTACGACTTTTAAAAACAACATGCTGTTTAAATTCAGGTTTGGCAACTCCGACCTGAACCCCCTCAATTTATGGCACCACACCCATAGCATAATAAAACCTTTAGTGGTCCTTTGTCTTTTAGCTTGCCTTCTATTTTTTCTCAAGGGTGTTTTATGCTGGAAGATGCAAACAAAAGTTGTCCAGATGTTATTTGTATCAGAGCAGGATTTCAGTCCAGCTATCTGTGGTTGCAAATGTTTATTTTAATGGGTTATTGTGCAATCTTGCTGTGTAGACCGTCATGGCCTTATATGCATGTTCTCATCAATGCCAGGACATTGTTTTTTAAAATATATCATTTTAGTTCAGTTGAATGATTACTAGTCACTAGGGGAGCAAAAAATGTAACACCTGTAGAAACACAGAGGATATTTTTGCCAATGCCCCCATGTTGACACTGTGCAAACTGCGTGATTACGAAACCATGACCAACGGGCTTTAGGTAAGCAGGAGGAAGGTGTGGTCCAAGCCCTAGCAACAGTCCCAGCCCTTAGACAAAGTTCCACTGCTGCAGTAAACATACCAAGGGTGTCGAAAAAAAGGCCAGCTGCTGCCCCATGCAGTGTGATGGAATGAAAGAGAAGCTTAGCTAAATCACCATAGTGTGAGCTGCAAGTTTATTTTAGCTATTATAATAAGCATGAGCTGGGCTTATTGTTCATTTTTAGAAGTCTAATAAAATCTTAACTGATGTTTCCTTGATACTGAAGTAAATTGTTTACGCTGTATCTAAAAACACATCTTATGCCCAATGCACCAATTAGGAGTGGGGAATTTCTAGTCCTTAAAATAAATTTTGAAACTAAATTGCATCGTATGGAAATGGACTTGGTTTTTCTGAAAGTGCTAAATTTTAGAGCTACTAGTTTTCTCTGAGAATTTATTTAAAATCAAAGGATGCTTCTAGTATACAAGTGAAAAACACATTCTCTGATACTGAAAAAACACTTTAATTTTAAACAGTGTTAGAAAGGATCTCTTAAGAGGAAAGTTATTTTATAAGCTCATGCTAAAAGTTTCACCCGGTATTTTCATACTAGACATTTTTGATTGACTTTGTAAGTAAAAGATAAAAATTTGGTTGAAAATAAAAGCCGCAGACAGTTTTCATAGATCAATTTTGAGGTAAATTAAATGTTGGTGTAGTTTCATAGATATGAGTAGCCCTGATAAAATTTGGTGGCCCAGAAATTAGAGAATATGATGAAGAAAGTTTTTCAAAATTTTGGAAAGAGATAGATTTTAGGTTACTGCATATGATAGTATGCATATGTCAGTCAACATTGTAGTAACAACACTATCCTATATTTGTCTTATAGTGTATAGTTTAGAAAGTATTTTGGCCATTAATTCAAGGCTTTATAGCTTTGGATTTTCTTTTTTCTTTTGTGAGGAAGATTCACCCTAAGCTAACATCTGTTGCCAATCTTCCTCTTTTTAGATTTTTGGTCAACGAAGCTTCGCCCTGAGCTAACATCTGTGCCAAACTTCCTCTACTTTCTAAGTGGGATGCCTCCACAGCATGGCTGATGAGTGGAGTGGGTCTGCACCTGGGATCTGAACCAGCAAACCAGGGTCACCAAAGCCAAGCATGGGGAACTTTAACAACTCGGCACTGGGGCCGACCCCCAGCTTTGGATACCTTATAGTGTCACATTTTTGTCACTCTCTAGAATCTGAAATGTCCTTGTGTACTGACTTGTTCTTCATAGGTTTGGACATAGCACTATATTTCTGTGAGATTCTGCCCCATGTACTCAAAGGGTTTATTGTTCATATAGATCAAGGGCTAGCATAGTGCCAACTCATAAAACAGTCATGTTATCCCAAGATATAAGACTTCTGTAAAATATCAATTAATCCCCTCAATTTCTCTACTAAAATCACATAAAAGAGCAGTTAAATTTGGCACATTTTTGGCTAAAATCAAGAGCATCAGAGGAGGAGAAATACATGCTGTTGCTTCCCTTCTGTGTCCAAGAGGCTCTGTCACTACAGTAAAAGCTCTGATAACCAGAAGGCTTGGTGTCTTAGTTTGGGTTTCCCCAGAAGCACACTCTGTCTGCACGCCAGTTCAGTGAGCAGTGCAGGGTATGTTGTGGAGACCAAAGAAAAGACCTGCAGTTGGTGAGCGAGACATATGAGTTCATTGGGAGGTACAGGGAGGTCCCGTGGTGGCTGGCTGGACAGCAATGTGCCCCCTGTACCGCAGACGGCATTTGTAGGGAAGATAAGAAGAGGTCATAGGCTAGATATATTTTCAAAGCTGAGACCACAGATTTGATGATGAAGTAAATGTGTGGTTTGAGAGAGAGAGAGAGTAATGAAAGGAGATACCTCAGTTTGGGGTCTAAATGATTAGTAGATGAAGTTGCCATTAACTGAGTTGGGAGAGATTAAGGGAGAAATAAGTAAATTTCAGGAGAAAATATGAAGAACTGAGTTTGTACACGTTAACTGTGAGATACCCATTTACCCAAGTGGAATGTGTAAAGGCACAGTGAAGTTCATGGATGAGAGCTTTTCCAGAAACTTGAATTAAGTTTTCTTCAATCTAAATTTGGAGTTCATTAGTGAACTGATAGTATTGAAGCTGTGACGAACAGAGGAGATCACCTAAAGGAATGAGGGGAGTTAGGAAGGGAAGAGTCCAAGCACTGAGGCAGGGGACCCTCCAATGTTTAGACGTAGATACATGAGCAGAGGACACAAAGGCTACATGCTTCCCAAGGGGCTGTCCCTGGTACATGAGCATTCCTAGGAACAGCAGCTCACATGGAGGGGCTCTGTATCCCTTTACGATGTGATGTTCTTTAAGTGAGATAAGGTAAGATCTGGGCTGGCCAGGCCCTGGATTGTTACAAATCCCAGCAGCCAGTGTCTTGCTCAGAAGGGAGCCAGAGGGACACATGGTTGTAATGAGCTTGTAGACTTTTGCTGAGCAAACAAGGCCCTGGCCCTACACAGACCCTGAGATAAGGATGTGAAGGCAAGCAGTTTATTTGGAAGATGCAGTAAACACCAGTTGAGGGTGGCAGGGGAGAGATCCTGGGAAGTGAAGTCATCCATTAAGGATTGCTTTATTAAGCCAGCTATCCAGTGTGTGGCTGGTGCTTCACGCTACAGAGGATTCCCAGAATATGTTAGAAAACGCACCTCAGAATGATCCCATCCAAGAAAGAAGGAGATCAGATATTTATATCCCACCTCCCAAGAATAACTGGATAAGAGGGTTATTGGATTGAGGTGGCAGTGGGGAGGAGTGGAGGCAGTGGTGGTGGTGTGTTAATTCCTGGTATTTCTCTACTGTCATGAGTGTATGGAACAGCCTTCATATGTCCAGGAAAAAAGCCCTCAAGTGCACAGATGCAAATGGTGGCAAGTAACAGAAACCCAGCCAGATGCTGCTGCAAAGTCTGCAGTATGAGGGTGGGACGCTGATGACATCTTCCTATGCTTGGGAAAGAAGATGTCCTATGACTTGGTGTTTCTAAATATTTGTGTTTTGATTCACGTTGCTAAAAAACTACTGTAAAATATTATTTTAAAAAATGTTCCCAAGAGGGGCCAGCCCCATGGCTGAGTGTTTAAAGTTCGCGTGCTCCGCTTCAGAGGCCCAGGGTTTCGCGAGTTCGAATCCTGGGCACGGACATGGCACCACTCATCAAGCCATGCTGAGGCAGCATCCCACATGCCACAACTACAAGGACCCACAACTGAAAGTACACAACTATGTACTGGGGGTCTTTGGGAGAAAAAGGAAAAATAAAATCTTTAAAAAAAAAAATGTTCCCAAGAGGGCTGGCCTGGTGGCATAGTGGGTAAGTTTGAATATTCTACTTCAGTGGCCTGGGGTTTGCAGGTTTGGTTCCTACACACACCTCATCAAGCCATGCTGTCGTGGTGTCCCACATACAAAATAGAGGAAGATTGGCACAGATGTGAGCTCAGGGCCAATCTTCCTCCAGAAAATAAAAAGTTCCCAAGAGAATTGCTTGGAGAATATGATACATACCCTTCTCCAAAAGTTCAAGATGACGTCATCCTGTGCTCCTAATTATAATTTCTCAAGGAAGAATACAACCCAAGATGTTCAAGGTGTATGGAACACAGATGATGTTTGCACTGACCTTAAAGAAATATTTCAGCAGTTTGTTCTGATTTAAAATATAAGGCAAAATGTGTTGCTTGTGATTTGTAATATTCTATTAAAAGTAGACTATAAGAAGAAAAGAAAAAATCCCAGTTAATTGAAGGATGTGCAAAATTAACTTCTATTAGTCAAAGTTTCATTGTGGCTGCCAAAAGGAAAGCAGAGTAATTCAGAAAATCATTCATCTATTTAACCAACAGATTTTATGAGATTTTTACCATGTACCAGGGAATTATAAAATGAACAGCATGAATTTGGCCCAGGCGGTGGTCAAAGTCTTTAGAGTAGTTAAGACTTGATACTGAAATTCACATCTGCTGCTCTCTGCTAGACCTTGACAAACTTCCTTAATTCCTGAGTCTCAATTTTCTCATCTGTAAAATAAGAGTAGAGGAGTTAAGGTATTTAATGAGATTATGCTTGACAAGTGCTTAAGAGTATGCCTGGCGCATATTAACCACTCATTACACGTCATTTTTATCATGGTGGTGATGGAAATGCTAGGATTGCTGCCATCAAAGTCCTAGCAATCTGCTAAAGGGGGCAGATAGACACACTGTAAGGCAGGGCAAAATACAACGTGTTCTGTGATCACAGAGAATGAGCACAATTACAGGGATATCTTTTGAGGAGGTGGAGTAAATAGGTGGTTCTTGGAAGACAGAAAGGTTTCTGACAGGTGATGTTAGTGGTCAGATTTAGAGGGTGAATGTAAATCAAAGTATAGAGTTCTAAATAGACCTGGTGTGCCTGGAACATTTAAAAGTACCAAGTACGTGAGACAAGAGCTCCTATATCTACATCTAAACATTGGAGGGTCCCCTGCCTCAGTGCTTGGACTCTTCCCTTCCTAACTCCCCTCATTCCTTTAGGTGACCTCATCTGTTCTTCACAGCTTCAATACTATCAGTTCACTGATGAACTCCAAATTTAGATTGAAGAACCCTAAATTCCAGTTGCTGGATAAGCTCTCATCCATGAACTTCATTGTGCATTTACACATTCCACTTGGGTATCTAATGAGTTTCTCACAGTTAACGTGTACAAACTCACTTCTTCAAATTTCCTCCTGAAATTTACTTATTTTCCCCTTAGGTTTTCCAAGCTCAGTTAATGGCAACTCCATCTACTAATCATTCAGGCCCTAACCGGGTGTCTCCTTTCATTACTCTCTCTCTCAAACCACACATTTACTTCATCACCAAATCTGTGGTCCAGCTTTGAAAATATATCTAGCACATGACCTCTTCCTATCTTCTCTATGAATACCATACCGGTATCCCTCCTAGATTATTGTAATAGTCACCAAACGGATCTCATTGCTTACTCTTGAGAAACCCAAAAGTCTCTTCTCCAAATAGCAGCAAGTTTAATCCTGTTTGAGTAAATTATAGTGTATTACTCCTTGTCAGGACACTGCAAACTCCGGGGCCTTCATTTCATCCAGATTAAAAGCCCAAGTCTCTAAACGTCCTAGAAAGCCCTCCACGATCTCACCTCTGTTACCTTTGATCTCACTTCTTTATGCGTTTCCCTCTTGATTATTTCATTCCAGTCATATTGGGTTCCTTGTTCAACAGATAGGGCTTCACGTTCCCAGCTTGGGCCTTTGTTTTGCCTATTTCCTCAGCCAAGAACATTGTGCCCCCAGACATTTTCCAGGATAATGTCCTTACTTTCTTAGAGTCTTTGTTTAAAACGCATCTTTTTCTATGAGGTCTATACTGATCACCCTATTGAATGCTGTAAGCTGCACCCTTCTGCCCCTCCCCACATCCTGGTCAAAATGATTCTATTCTACTTCTTTTTCTATACCCCTTACTGCCCTATAACTCAGTATGTTATTTAGTAGTTTTATTTAATGTTTATCTCCTCCCGCCTCCACTAGGACATAGCTCCTTGAGGGCAGCTGCTATTGTATGTTCTGTTCAGATGTTTATTAAAAGAATGCTCAGCACATGTACATGTTCAGTAAGGAGAAAACAAAAGAATAAATGCTCTTTCTTCTTTATTTTGAAATGTGCTCTTACTCCATTGACAGAAACATTTATTTCAATCTATAATACACAGTATTCCTTACTACTTAAAGGATCTTGGATATAATTTCCACACTCCTTAAAGGTTTTCTCCATTGGAAAGTGGACTATAGTATAAAATAATTGTTCTCTAGCCTATAGATTGGAAGATTCCTCTTCTTTCTAGAAAAATTATTACTGTGAATCCATATTAAAAAAATAAACTAATAAATAACATATTGAATAACTCCAACATGGCAAGCATTATACATATTATTTCATTCAAATTCACCATAACACTATGAGTGCACATCTTTTCTACTTCAATGATTTGAAAACTAGATATCAGAGAAGTTTAGTAATTTGCCAATATTCACACAGTAATTGAGTTGATCTGAAGTTGGAATGTAGGTTTTTCTGACTCCATAGCTCTTATTATTGATTGGCCACCTCGATTTGATAAATCAATATCTATTATGTAGATATGAGAAAAATTAAAAATGTATAAAGTCCTCTGAACCTAATAAGTGAAGGATAAATGCTTTTTAATATCAGTATATCTTTAGCCGACGCACTTTATCACATCCTTAGTACTTATCTTGCTTTCAGGCCACTCCACATAGAAAAGCTCCACTGATGTAGAGAAGACCTCATTACAGATAAACAAGATGATGAGAATTAAGCATCCCTATGGACAAAGCCAATTAGTAAGTTATACTTACTTATTATTCCAAAGATTATGAAGAGTAACAACTGTAGTGTACAGTTATACAAATTATATTCAAAAAGTTTTTTGAAGTAGCATTTCATGATATTCTCTGACTGAAAGTGATCTTTGAAATATTTTGGTTTTGGTTTAAATACTTTTTTGAAGTTTGCTCAAAACTTTGGTCTGAGTTTTCACAAGAACATTTTATTCTTATATCCTGTTTTTAAGCAAAATATTGGTGTTTTTTGGGGTGATAATTTTCCTGTTCTGTTGAAGCTCACACACATATTTTTGAGTTTCTTTCACTCCTTTCCTTACATATGCCAACTGCATTATGAGACAGAAGCATCTGTTTCAATTTCTCTCAATTGATTTTCTTTCATATTTTCTAAACCAAGATTACTAATCTGTGTCATTTTCTTCACTCTCTCCTGGAGAAGTCTTATTTTCCTTTTCCAGTGCAATAAGTCATTCTTGAGAAGGGAAAATTTCAAGTTCATTTAAGAAAGAAGATATTTCGTGTTTCTTCACTTCTTCTGTTCCCCAACTGCTATCAGCAAACAAGGAAATCCAGCCCCACCATCACTTCATGCATAAATGTAGAAGCATAAAATTTTACAAAAGAAAGGACCATTGGCCACAGAAGAAGTCATCTTGTCCATTTCTCTCATTTAATAGGTGAAAACAGTGGGGCTGAGAGTTTAAATGGCCCCTAAAGACACGCCACTTGAAAGTGACTGAGCCAGGCCCACTTGTAGGATGACCAATTCTCAGTTCGCATGTATTCTATCTTATGACTTAGGTTTTCCTATTTTTTGAGATTAGGGAATTGATACTGTAAAGATGACTTTTCCCAACTGTCCACAGAAGTGAAGGGGCGTCGATATTACTACCCAGGCTTATTTTAATTTACGATAGTTTCCCAGATGAACATGTTAGCACACTGCAGTTTGGGACAACAAAAATATTTGCCTCTGAAACATCAGACTTATTTGAGAAAGTTAAAATCTGAAAAGAGAAATTCATTTGTTAATTTTCAAATAAGATTCAGTGTAACAATCTGCGTGGATTTTCTTCTTTTTTATCTGTGTGTGGAGCAAACAAAAACCCTGGTTAGCTTCATCTGCTTTCTTTTTTAAACCATACTGCAGAAAAGAGGTGAAAAAAATCAAATTCGATAGCAAGATTTCTGGTGAGATCCGTTTGCTCATCCTTAGTTTATCTTCTGCAAATGAGCATGTATAAAACAGTCCACCTACTGTTCTAGTTGCCACGGTTTAATGCAGTTCCTCTGAATGATCCTGTTAACCTAACCTTCAATTTGCTGGGGTCTGAACTCTGAATTACAGCTTACGAACATAGTTTAACAGCTGGTACAAGGGCTGCTTTTGAATTTTTAATCATATGAATTAAAGATTGCTAGAGATGCTGTTTTAGACTTCTCTGAGGAGGGATCTGATGTATAGAAAGTCAAGTATAGATAAGCCCAGGGGAATGGAACAGAGAGGCACCGGGTCTAGAGACACTAGGTTGCACATTCTGCTCACCAGATTGAGATGGTAACTGCAAAGCGTTCATTAACAATTGCATCTTAAGCAAACTTAACATTATCAAGTATTACACTGTCTCAGATGTATAACATATACTTTGTAGTTGCTTTGAGATAGACATTGGTTAAATAGAAGTGAGCATAGATTCAAAAGACCCACTACATCAAAACCTTCAATTGGTATAGAGACAAATCGGAAGGTAGTTAATCAACATACTCAAGGATTATTTGATCAAGACTAAAGAATTTCTTAAAAACAGCAGTGTTTCTCAGATGATGAGATTTTTGTGAAATTTAGTGAATACTGACATTAGTTTAGTGGGGCTTGAACAGCGATTTTTAAAGAGCAACACAGAATAGAATGGAAAATGTCAGAATGTATCTCATTTAGCACCATTATATTGTTGTCTGAAATTTTGTGTTAGCTGTGTGTGTTTATGTGTGTATTTGTGCTGGGTAATGCTATAAAAATGTGCTTTTTTATCTGTTTAAGAACAGTTTGAAAAGCATTGGCACAGGTTATTTAAATGACTTGTATTTCTAAAATTTTTATTATTCTGATATACTTAAGAATAAATCTAGCACATGTAATCAGATATATACAGAATAATAATATTCACACATAGCAAAGTGCAGTTTTTTAGTAACTTCTAGGAAAATTCCCAGAATATGGCAACTATCTATAAGCTATGGGGAGAAAAAATATTTAGCATTAGCTTTTGTTGTTTTTTTAACTATAAACATTCATGTGTGCATTTTACTAAACCCTTTTCTTTATTATTTATTCCAGCATGAGCTTCCTTACATGCTAAAAATTGCAGTGAATAAATCCAGTTCAACTGGATATATATCCATGTCAGCAGGCTGGTGCTTTGGGGTGTAGCAAAATACTTTGCTATTTAGTATTTCAAGTTTGCGCACTTCATAAAGTATGACAACTATTCACCTGTTAGAATCATTGACCAAAATACATACAAAAGAGAAGTTAAACTAAAAACAAACCAAGAAAATTAGGGCATTAACCAAAATGAATCATGGGTCTTCCTCAATCATAATTCCATGAGTTCTCTCCCAAGAGAATCTCCGAATAAATGCAGTGTAATGTTGTCTGGTTGTCTGGACAAGAGCAGCCAAGGTTCTTTTCATAAACATAAAGATATTTGTGTTTCTTTTGTGCCGCTCCACCTCATATTTTTAAGAACAAGTAAGTATATCTGCGAGAAGCGTAGGTCATGTAGTAATGATTTCAAAGGTTTCAAAGTTTGAGAAAAGCGATGTATTTAATTTGGGGGGAACAGTATGACTCTTCCTCCCACCCCAACTGTGAATCTATCTCTACACAGCCCACTTCATTCCCTTTCTGACATTGTCTTCAAAAAGACTATTGAGGAGAGAAATGTACCTTTCTTTGTGACCAAGTATAGGCTTTGTTTTTTATAATTTGATATGAACAGGACAAAGCTAGATAAGTACAAAGGAATAAATGAAGACGGTTCCATTCATCAAAAGGGCTCAGGACTGGCCCGAGAACAAGGAAATGCATTGAGACAATGGATTCAATAACTGATATGGCTCATGGTGGTGAGGCAATAAGGCAAGAAGAAACAAAGGAGAACCGATTTTGGATAGCTTTTGAATACTTTTCTTACCATGTGATGAAATGGTTGCTTAAAGCAGCTGGCTGCATTTAATTATTTTTATTTCAATTTTCTTTTTTTTTTAAATGTGGTTACTTCATAGACACATTTATTTTCCAACATCAGCTCCTTAGTAGTATAATATAGAATGCCTCATTAGCAATGGAAAATGGGCTTAAGTTCGTAGCAGGAATGTTCTGAATAATGTTTTTAGATGTGGAAGAAGTTAGCAAGGGAGATTATGGAACCTCTCTCTTTCCCCTGGAGAACTTTAAAACAAGTGAAAACTTTTTATTTAATCCACAAGTTTCACATGAGGTCTGTCCTCATTTGCTGGTGCTGCTTTTACTGCACTAAGGTCCCCCTCCTGCCCTTGTTCTTCCTCTCGCTGCCTTTGCTTGGAGAGGCCATGAGAAAATAGAAATATGCCTCAGCTGGAGGGAGGATGTGGGTGCTCCTCTAGCAACTGTAATAATCTGTTACTTTATCCCTACTATTCCTCTAGTTTTCTCATTTGTCATGTAGGGGTTGGATTAGCGCGGTGGTTTTCACAGTGTGGTATCTCGACCAACAGCATCGGCACCACCTGGGAACTTGTGAAAAACACAAACTCTTGGGTCCCATATCAAATCAACTGAGTGAGAAGCTCTCAGGGTTCAAGGGAAGGTTGAACTTCTGTATATTCAGTTATGGAATGTTCCATCACGATTGAAATGTCTGAGAAATTCAATCAAATATTTGGAAAACCACCCACAAAACAACTATAAATGCGGACAGAATTCCTTACCTGGTAATGTCCACTGCCCAAGACGACACAAATATTTGCTCCTTGAGTGTCCGCTCATACTTATTTATGCCAAAGAACCAATTCATCCTAGATGGTTCAAGCAAAAGTTCATCCATTTAGTCAACAAATATTTGTTGAATGCCTGGTCTGTGCCATACACTGAGCTAAGTACAGAGGACATACTATGAAGACGACGGTCATCAGCCCATTACATGAATCCTCTGCAGAGATGAGAAAAGTATTTGGAGAGCTGAATCTGGCACTTTTTTTTTTTGGCTGCTGATGCTACCAAAAGAACTTTTTATATTTCCAATAGTTTACGCTCTGCAGGTGGAGAAGTCTTTCCTACCAGAGAGAATGGTTACATCCCCCCTGATGAAATTTCCTCAGCCTGACAGTATGTTTACTAAAAATGCTATCTTTAGGGCATTCTAAAGAAAGGCAAACTACAGTCCCAGAAAGCGCAGCAGCTGAGTTGCTTGCATGTGTTTCCAACTCAGATCTGAAGGGCGAAGCTGAAACATCGGCCGCAGCTGGAAGAATGGGGAGCCGAACACTGGCAATGGGCAAAATGGTTATTCATTTCCTCTCTTGTGATCTTTCATATTTCATTTTTGTGTATCTCAATACATAGTTGAGACTTTTCCCAGATTCACAATCAACCCTGATTATCTTCCTCCTCTCTCCACTTTTCCCTTTTTAGTTTCTTGGAAGCTGTTAGAGGAAGAAGATTAAAAACTATCTGGCATGGAACATTTTTGCCTTTTTTCTTTTTTTTTAGGTTGCTTAGTATTTGTCTAAGAGTTGAGAAAAAGAGACAAAGGAGAGAGTAAGGCCAAGGGATGAAGAGAGACAGAAAGCTTTGTTTCTCTTCAAATACGGTTTTCATCTCTGCCCTCATGTAAAAACTTTGCAGTTCATCCAGTCACAATATTTACATAATTTTAAACAGGTAGTGATTTTTTTGGTGACTAAATTATTATACAGTGTTAATCCCCTCTTATGCTCCCGTGGTTTGGTAGCTTTTTAATTTGTCTTGGGATTTAGTGTCTGTGGCAATGTAGTTTGAGTGAACAACCTAGCAAAAGTTTGATTGCTTTAGGGTGTTCATAACTTTTTGCTTACCTGAGCTCAGCTGAACATCAACTCATGAATTCTCTGCAATTATTCTCAGCCTATATATGAACACAACAAGCTCCACATAGCAGTGGAGGACATACTGGGTTCAGAACATTGAGAGGCACCGCTCAGGCTATAGCCTAAAAGATCCATCAGCCTTGGGGCCGATGTCTTTGTCCTGAGTAGAAGTTTCCAGTGATCTGTAGCAAGTCTTACTCGGTTAAGAGATTTACCAATAAATTAAATATGGATTAAAAGTTATCTGATTAGATTTGCAAACATAAATACTTTAAGTCTCTAACATTGAGTTAAATGGTAGATTCACAATCTCCCCCGACTATTCTCCATCCCCCCCAACAGATGCTAAAAGATATTGAAAAATGCTAAAAGTCTGGAAAAATGGTCTTTTAATATGATTAAATTTGATAGGAATAATTGTAAGGCCCTACACTTGGATTCAGAAACAAAGTGCACAAAAGTAGGATTGGGGGTGATACGACTTAGCAACAGCATGTGTGAAAGAGACTTAGGCATTTAGTTGACAATACGCTCAGTAGGAGTCAACAGTAATGTGGCTGCCAAAAAGGCTGATGGACCCGGAGGCTGTATTCATAGAAGCAATGTGCTAGAATAAGGGAAATAATGGTGCAAATCCACTTGAATCTGCACACACAACACCTGGAGAGTGCAGTCAGCCCTGTGGGCCCCAGATGGACCCGTTTGCAAGGAACTGTGACAAGGCAAGTAAAGGCAGTAGGAATTACCACACATGAGGAACAGTTGTGGGAAATGAGGTTTACCTTTAGAAAAGTCTTAAGTCAATGGTACCATGAATAATAGACTTATCAAAAAAGGATTAGAGTTACTCTGCATGATCAAGAAGAAGAAAGAAAACCACTTTGTAGAAGCCTTGAAGAGATAAGCTAGAAAAATAATATAGGCATCTCAGTCAGACTAATCTGGCATGGACTTCTGGTTTATAAGGCTACTCTAGAAGCTTGAACAAATTTATTCTTCTCTTCTTCACCTCTGTTTTCATATTCATAACGTGAAGAGAATATCTACCTTACAGATTTGATGTGTGGATTAGAAATAACTCATTAAAAATACTTAGCCCAGTGTTTATCAGCATATGGACTCAGAATCTACAATAGCAATGCTGAGTCAAAGATATCCAGAGTACTATGTGAAAAATTGGGAAGAAATATATGAAATTGTGCTCATTAGAAATGGTGATGAGATCCATGGACCAATGGAAATATAGAGAGTTGGGAGTGGATAGGTAATTACTCAAATGACCATAGGGTTTCTTTGGACCCTATTTAGAGATTATGAAACTTAAGACATTTATTTTTGGTTTGATATTCAGTGATTGCATTCGTGGGAGTTTTAACTAATAAGTAAGGCAGATCTTAAGATTATTTGTATCTCAATTTTAAACTAAATATGAAGAAGTGGGTTGGTTCTATATACAATTCTTCATGAGGGCAAGGGTTTTTTTAAATTTTTTTAATTGATACATCGCATCTACCAAAAACGGTACCTGGCATGTGGGAGTTAATAAATATTTGCTGAATAAATGAATGAATGATATTTCC
Source organism: Equus quagga (assembly GCF_021613505.1). NCBI lineage: Eukaryota > Metazoa > Chordata > Mammalia > Perissodactyla > Equidae > Equus > Equus quagga. Next base: position 88,530,841 of record NC_060270.1, read on the forward strand.
CCCATTTATAGAAAGCCATGCTCAATCTAAGTTCACAGAGCTAGAAATTACACATATAAGGGCATAGGGCAGAATTTTCCCTCAGAGAACTTTCAGCTAGCCAGTAGAATATTTTAAAAGAAGCTATGTTAAAAATATATTTAGGTTAGACATGCTCTCTCTAGTCCATATAGACCACTCATTTCTTACTATTCATTCTCAGTCTGATTCATGCAAATATATATTTTCGTTTAGGTTTTATAGGTATTTGAGTATGTAACCACTCTACACAAGCGTTTTTCAATTTATCATTCCTGAACCAGAAATATCAGTATCACCTGGGAACTTGACGCAACTATAAATTCTCAGGTGATCTGGGTTAACAAGTCCCTCCAGGTGATTCTAATATACTCTGAGGTTTAAGAACAGCTACCATCTAGGAAGGCATTACCTGGTAACATCTCTCGGTTCAGGCATACTCTGCAACAACAACAACAACAACAAAACAAATAAAACAAGAGCAAAACAGATTCCCTTGCCCCATCCCAGATATACCTACAGAGCCAGAATCTGTGGGATCAGACACCAGAAATCTGGGTTTTTAACTTGCCTTTCAGTCCTTGGCCCCCAGGACAACTATTCTGAAGTCAGGCTAACAGGGTCCAAAGATTGGTGTTCAGGGACCCTTGGCCTAGGTGACCTCACCTCTGCAAAGCTGGTCAGTCACCTTTCATACCGTGTCAATGAAGGAAGCATTAAACATGAGGAATCAAAATAGAGCAATGCATACTGTTGTGCTTTCACCACTGCAAGCATTGATTCCCATCTCCTTTTCTCGATTTTATGTAAACCTCAGGTTCTCTTCCTGCCTTGTGCTAACTTTCAATCTTGGTGACAAGCTTTATACTGGTAAGCTGTGTTCCTGGGTCTATCCTAGTAGAAACCAATTAACATGTCACTCACTTGGGATCCCTCAGGAGTAGGGCACTGTGAAGACTCTCACACTCCTTTTTTTCTGGTTTCCATTTCCATTCTATACTTGTACGATGAATCTGCTTAGCATTATAGTTACCACTTTTACTTTTCACTAAAAAGTTGCTAATTAATTTAATTAATTAGTTTGGCAATGGACTTCTATAATCCAATCTCAAGTGACCTTTCTATTCATGGCTCTAAAGATTACCTAAATATGTAAATCTTCTGTGCCACATGGAATAACTAAAAGTAGGTTCTTTCACCTCTTTTCCATATAGCTGCATACTGCTCATTCTATGTGGACCAAATCAAACCACACCTCTGTGGAGAGTCTGTATACTGTCCAGAGAAGGCTGTGAGGACGTGCCTAGTACCGGGTAGTCATTCCCGAAAGAGCCCAAAAGTGGTGCTTGTATTTGGAATAAAATGCAAAGAATGACTACACAAGAAAGATTATCAGAAAGCCATTCATAAAGAAATCATCAATGTTTCCTCAAAGAATGAAGATTCAAGTAAAGCTGTTACTTGCCTTAATAACAACTTCCAATTAATCAAACGAAAGGAAGCAAACCTCCACACCACAGTTTCTATAGTCAAGAAAAATTAGTCTTCCCAATAAAATAGCATGTTTGACTCAATACTGCAGCGTCATAGAATCACTATATAAACTCACTGGAAGAGAGAGATCATTCTCTCCACTTCTTCCATCTTTCATCTCTTAAAGAAATTCCTGTGGTGCAATGAGTGCAACATAAAACAAAGCACTTACGTGAAAGCAAAAAGAACAGAGATCTAATTCAAACAAGATAATTCAAATATTTGGATCACTTAAGTAACGTAAAGTATCATTTTATTAGGTTATTATTTCACTTAAATAAAATGATGAATAGAGTAAAGATATATATATATATATAATTATTCAGTATGATATGTATGTATATGTACTTGTATGTTAGAGAAGTTAAAGAAATTTTAAAAACATTGATAGAATAAAATAACACACAATATATTGCATGCCAAACTTCCTGGGTGAGGATCGTGGTGCCATCACCTGTTACCTGTGCAACCTTGGGAAAGTGGCTTCACTTCTCAAGGTCCCAATTTTCCCATCATAACCTGCTTCATAAAGTTGTTGTGAGGGTTAGAAGAATCACAATTTGTGAAATCTTAGAACAGTGCTCAGCATGAAGTATCGCAGAAATAGTATAAGCATGAAATGTATCATCCAAAACAGGATATTTTTAAGAGTGAAAGGGGATGGGGATGGCTCAGTGGCTGAGTGGTTAAGTTCGAGCGCTCTGCTTCGGCAGCCCAGGGTTTCGCCGGTTCGGATCCTGGGCACGGACATGGCATTGCTCATCAAGCCATGCTGAGGCTGCGTCCCACATAGCACAACCAGAAGGACCCACAACTAAAAATATACAACTATGTAGCGGGAGGTTTTGGGGAGAAAAATGAAAAAATAAAATCTTTAAAAAAAAGGAGTGAAAGGGGATGCTAAAAGCATTAAAGTTTATAGATTATTTTGAAAGGTTTATTTATTGATCAAAGAAAAAGTTTCCTTGTAAATGATAGTGGTTCATTAAAAAATAATAACAATAAAAAAAACAACTTCCAGGGCCAGCCCAGGGATGTAGTGGTTAAGTTTGCATACTCTGCTTCGGTGGCCCTGAGTTCACTGGTTTGGATCTGGAGCACTGACCCACACACCACTCATCAAGCCATGCTGTGGTGGCATCCCACATACAAAGTAGAGAAATATTGGCACAGATGTTAGTTCAGGGACAATACTCCTCAAGCAAAAATAGGAAGATTGGCATAGATGTTACCTCAGGCTCAGTCTTCCTCACCAAAAAAAACAAAAGAAAAAACCTTTTTCTTAAAAAGATGAAATAACATACATTCACATAAATTAAAATAAAATTATTTTTATTGTTTGTTGAATATTATGAAGGAATGTAAGTAGAATAATTATTTTTGGTAAATTTTCATGAACTTAATCAGTTTTCTTAGTTTGTCTGTGTTATTGTGTAACTGGTTTTGTTCCCTAGAACAAATTTTGTTTTTCAATGTGTTTTTTGTTTTGATTTTGAATATCTTTACTGAAGTATGATTTATACGCCCTGAAATTCACTCATTTTAGGTGTACAATTCAATGTTTTTAAATAAACTTACAGAGGAGTGTGAATCTCATCACAAAGGCTTTCTATTTTTAACTTCTTCGTAAAATTACCTGCAACATTCTTCCAAGTCCCTTTTTCTGATTAATTAACTTGAAATTGTTGATGCCTTCAATTGACTCTTCTCTATGGACTATAATAATTCGAAATGAGACAATGATCTGTTTCACAGCTTTTTGTTTTATTTACATTACCTTTCACCAATATCTAACAATTCTTTTTGTAAGACTACATTTTTCAAATAAGTTAACGATGATGACTGTTTTGAATGATTTGCCATATTTAAATCCTGTAAAACTGTAGGCTTTCTAATTTTTTTCCATTTCAGTACGCTGTATATATTTTTTCAGTTAAAATAAGGACCTCCAAATTTTTTCTCCCATGAGTCAAGATTTTTCAGCACAATTTTAGAATTTAAAAATTAAATAGTGAATGTTGTTTAAGAATTCGTCATTTAAATTCCTCAATTTGCCCTTTGCTATTATAAGGATAAATTTTCATTTCTTTCTGTTTGCAGGATCCTCCATACTGTTTTCCATAGTGGCTGCACCTATTTGCATTCCCACCAACAGTGCACAAGGAGTCCCTTTTCTCCACATCCTCATCAACACTTACCTCTTGTCTTTTTGATGATAGCCATTTTAACAGGAGTGAGGTGATGTCTTATTGTGGTTTAGATTTGCATTTCCCTGATGATTAGTGATATCATCTTTTCATGTACCTGTTCACCATTTTATTTCTTTTTTGGAAAAATATGTATTGAGTTCCTCTGACCATTTATAAATCAGATTTTTTTTTCTGCTATTGAGTTATTTACATATTTTGGAAATTGACCCCTTATCAGATATATGATTTGCCGATGTTTTCTCCCATTCCATAGGTTGTTGTCTTATTTTGTTGATGATTTCCTTTGCCGTGCAGAGCTTTTTAGTTTGAAGTAGTCCCAGTTGTTTATTTTTGCTTTTATTGCTTTGCTTTGGGATCGAATCCAAGAACTCCTTGCCAAGACCAATGTCAAGGAGCATATTCCTTATGTTTTCTTCTAGTGGTTTTACAGTTTCAGGTCTTACGTTCATGTTTATGCCATTTTGAGTTGATTTATGTGTATGGTGTAAGATAGTGGTCTAGTTTCTTTCTTTCGCATGTGGCTATCCAGTTTTCCAAACATCATTTATTGAAGAGACTCCCCTTTCCACACTGTATCTTCTTTCCACATTGTATATTCTTGGCTCCTTCATCGTAAATTAATTGACCATACAGGCGTCAGTTTATTTCTGGGCTCTATATTCTTTTCCATTGATCTATGTGCCTGTTTTTATGCCAGTACCATCCTCTTACTACAGCTTCGTAATATAATTTGAAATGAGGAAGTGTGATGCCTCTAGCTTTGTTCTTCTTTCTTAAGATTGCTTTAGATGTTAAGGCTCTTTTGTGGTTCCATACAAATTTTGGGATTGTTTTTTTCTACTTCTGTTCTGTTTCAACACATAGTTATAAAAATTATAGAAGAGTTTTAATACCATATTAGAATACTTAAGTTTACTTATTAAGCAGCTCTTCAAAGGATAAAACATTTCTGAAATATATTTATTGATGGACAATGAAAAGAGAAAGCATGCACTACCACATTGTTTTTTAAAAAAAATTATTCACCATTAACTTCATCACAAAAAAAAATCTGTATTTTAGTCCGTCCTACTGTGCAGAAATAAAAAAATTGTAAATTCTGACAACAGCTACTTCTATTCTAACTCAACATTTTCAGTTTGTTTGGAAACAAAAGTATAAACTAAGTGTTCACCACAGCCAATACCAACTATATTTCTGTTCTGTAGGTTTCCTAATTTAGTAAGAATATTTTTTAACATGACACTTTTCTTCATCAATATTTATATTTATGTTCATTATGAAAACAAATAATTTTATTTATTTTTGAACTTTTTAAACTAAATATTCCATGCCAGATGTTTCATTTCAGCAAAATGAACTTCCCTAATCTTTGCTTTGATTTTATAAATGAGATCAAAAAATTAAACTACCACTGGAATTAACTTGTCAGTTTGAAGCATCTGATAACAAAGATAAAAGTAACGTCATTTAACCATTTGCAAAGTTCTTCTGCTAATAGAGTCAATAGCAGCTATTACTTTCCTTTTTTTATATGCACAAGAAAATTTGGACTTCAGCATAAGCCAAATTAACGAAGAACGTTAACTTGATCTAAATAAAAAGATTTGCTTTCAGAGTAATATGAGAGCCTACCTTCTTTAGCTACATTTGTTAAATTATCATCTTTGGCAGAGTTGTCTATAAACAACTGGTAACTTTTGAAGTAGCTGCTGATGCTTCTTCAAAAGAGTTGTGTCTGAGTTTTCATGTGTTTAGTGATATCATTACAGGTCCTATAGTGGATAATAAATGTCAACAAGTATTTTGTGCAAGTTAAAATTTCATCCTCTATTTTGGCAAGCAGAAATTCAATAATTAACTTTTCATTAAAAGTTTTATTGTGAAAGTTTTAAAATGAAATTTTTAACTTTCCATTTTAAAAATTTTTGCTTATGACAAAAGGCAAAAAAAGCCCCAAGACATTAAAGGAAATATACGTATTCAGTGGCTGAATGACTGAAATGTGGACTTCTACCAAACCATCCTGACCTATTGAATGCAACTATTAATAATAACGCATTGCTTGACGATAAAAAATCTAGGGCAATGCTTTCAGCAAACAGGGACAAGTGTTAATTTGGACTTTCCAAGCAAACCTGGGAACATGATCCCCCCTGCACCAGAGTCAATGCTATTCCTGTCTGTGCATGGATCAACTGGACCATGCATGGATCAGAGTAAAGCATGACCACAAATTGCATTAGTCATGTATGCATTTTTATATAACTTATATTTTACTATTGGATTTTCTGTGTGTGGGGAAACACCAAATTTCAAATTAATTTAGGGCTGGTACGAGTTTGTCTGCTTACGCTAACCTATCTCCCTCCCCAGTCACTCACTGTTCTTCACTCCATTAGCTGTGAATATAATTAAGTCTGAGGATTTTGTGGTTTTCTTAGCATGCTTACTGAGAAGAGACTTAAAATCTTTGCCTTTTTGCTTTTTGACGCTACATATAGGATAAAAACAAGCAGATAATGCTGACAATATCATTTAAGGAGTTAATAAAGAAAGAATGCCTGTCTGTGGCTAATCTGGTGGGACACTGTAGGATCATATTAAGTAATATTTGTTGAACACTTCTATAAACAAGGCATTAGCCAGTTTTTCTGATACCCATAGTGGCCTTCGTTCAGTCTCGTCATCTCTTCAGCTGAATTTCCTCATCTCTTAAGTGGACATGCAGGATTTTCTGAAAAGTCTAGATGGAATTGAGGCTGTTCAGGCTATCAGTGACTTTAGGGAAAACACATTTGTTGTGAAAAACATGGTTTGGTCCTACTAAATTGGTAGCATTCTTACTATTAAGATCTTTAACATTTTTAAAAAAATTTCTTTTAATTCCCAGCTGCCCTGATGAGGAAACTGAAATAGAGAAAATCTAGAGTACATTCCACCAGGCCACACAGCAAGGTCTGATAGAGCCAGGAAAGCCTTTATGAAATCCAGACCCTCAGACGAATGTTCTATCATCTAGACCTCCATGTGAGCCTCACAAACGTAGGTAGGAACAGCTTTCCCTAAGATGCTCATGAGGCAAATCAGAGCGAGGCTTCATTCCATGTGATTTCTAATTTGAAATGCAAACAATTGCCAATTTGTTTGACTTGTATTTATAATTATTTCCTTGTGAATTACTCATCACTAAATGCTTTATAAATATTTTCTCTCTTTCCCAATGTCTATGAAATGATCATTGCATAGAAAATGTTGGCTTTCAAGGATTTATTAATATCTCCTTTTGAAATAACACGTATTTGTAAGATAGAATAAAATCACTCTCAAGAAACAAATCTTGCGTTTGAATTCCGCCTCAGACAATGACTCATCTGATGTGCTTAATAAGATGATCTACATGGTGACTTTTATTTAAAGGTATCCGTTATAGAACAAGTAGAAAGTACACATGCACATTTGGATTTAGTTGAGCACAGCCTCGCCATCAGCTCCTTCTGATAGATTGTCAGACTTCCCTAAGTTTGAGTAAGTTGAAGGCATCTCACTGAATGCGTTACCGAATCTGGTTTCACTTTTGCCAATAATGAAAAAAAGAAGCTAGTGGCCATAATATGGCAGCAGGCATCATATGCTTACCATAATCTCAAAGGTTAGCTCTGCCTGAAGAACTGAGCCTTTTATTTCTCAGTCTTTTTGAACATGAGACATAATTTAAAGCATTTTCTAGATGGTAAAATAAATACCCCTTTACGCAGAAACTTAACAAATTCAGAGTAGAGCACGGAACTCAGTAACTTGATTCAGAATATTGTTCTTACTCTGTGCTTGTAATTATTTTAATATCGAATAACTTTAAAGAAGAAAGAAACAGCGGTTTGCCCTCTTTTGGTCCTGGCTGCCATCAAATGGCAGTCGTATGTGTGCTTTTCAGTCTTTGCTGTGGAAAAGTGCATATGAATTCAAACCAGCCTAAAAACTAAAAATCCAACATCCCCTTTTAAAAACAGAGATTCAAAATTGTTAAATATTAACAGCAATCTTCTTAAGAGAGAAGGGGAATCCATTAGAAAAAATTCAGAGAAGAGTCACATTTATTAAAGGGCCATAAGGATCGACTTTTAAGAAAAGATTAAAGGAAAAATTAAAAACGGAAACCTACATCTGTTGCAGGAAAAGACGATGGTAACCGAAGCTGTATAGTAACGTCAACAGTCTGGGAGAGCAACTTCTCATTTTGGCGTAATTGAGAGAGTGAAATGACCCAACTCTATTTGTTAAAGGTAAGTATCATTCAGTGTTGATGTCCTAATCGAAAGGCAAGTCCTCAGCTTTAAATACTGTTTAAAACGTCTTTAAGAAAGACAGTTTAACGTGAGAAAGTGTGGTAATAATCAAATGGATGTAGAATTTTGAAACGTATTTATTCAATTCAATCTCTCCTTCCCCTCAAATCTTAAAATAGTAAAAAAAAGAGAGCTACTGAGATGCAAAATTCTCAACTCCATACACTAACAGAGGACTTCTTTTGTATGACCGACTCAGAAATGCATACGGAGGGGCAAGATAATATGAGCAACAGGGTGCAGGGAGAAGAAAATGCTCATTTTAAAACGAACAGGAAAGATTGTGTGAAACATGAAAAGCCACCCCATATCTGAAAGAGATTGAAAAGGGAAGTCAAGAATGTCATGCGGTTTCCCGTTCGCCTTACCTGATTCTTCTTGTCGCTTCGTTGGTTAAGTTTTATAGGTTGCAATAACTGGCATGGAAGAGGTATGCCTGTCAGCTGTTCACAATGCAGAATCTTGAAAAGGTCAGCATAGTAGCAGTATGACAGGCCATGTAAGTCATTATGTGACTTATAACTCATTTGTAAGTAGAATGAGAACTGGAGCAAATTAATGTAAACTCTGCCATAAGACCTCCGAAAACATGTTAGTTATATTGAAAGCTAGGTTTTCCTTTTTATCTAGAAAGACAAATAGATATTTTCCAACAAATGTGTTGCCTTCCTTAGGAGCAGTAGAAATAGAAAATAAGTTCAACTTGCTGTGAAGAGGTTTAAAGAAAAGATGTTAGCAGCAGAAGGAAGGCAGTTTTGGGAGAAGATATGTAATAAAATATATAAACAGGTAGTATGTGTGTTTAGGTTCCGGTTGGTGACACTTAGATGTCATTTCCTGATTAATAAAAATCTCAAGACTTTCAAAGTCATGTATTTTTGAGGAATATTAAAATAATATCAAATAAGAGAATACATTTGTGACTTTCTATAGTTTTATTCTGTTGTATCTGTTAATTGTGGAGCTTTATCTTGCATTAAAATAGGCACAATTTTATCCCATTAACCAAATGCTATTTTTGAAATGAAAACTAGTGAGGTACACATATAACACAGCACATTCATAAGTACTGAAATGCTAAAGTAAGTTGCTGCACGTGCTACAGGTGATTGATACGGAGTAGTGAAAGAGTTAATCCTCCACAATACCTTTTTTTCTCAGAGACCGTCCACTGTGCCTCTGTTCTGCACTTAGGCACAGTTCCTAATGGCAAAATCTATTAGAATGCACAATACTCTCCCAAGGGAGGTGGTGGAAGTCCTGTCACTTGAGACATTTAAAACTACACTGGATAAAGCACTAGAGAGCTGTGAGTGCATGTGCTCCAACCCTCAGGATAGAATTCATGACCTAATGGGTGCTTTTCCACCCCTTAATGTCTCTGATTCACTGGGTGTTTTAATAGCTCCCTCATATTTAAGTAGATGAACAACAGTCTGTTTTTTCAATGGGAATTTAGTTTGGTCTATAATGTGTCAAGACAAAGGTGACAAGACAAACCACAAGGGAATGGAGGAAGCCTCGTGGAAATTTAATTGATCTGGAGGAGGGTTGAGCAAACACAACAGTGTATTAGGGTTTAGCAAATGCCTCAACTTTTCTCAAATGTTTTCAGTTCAAGGAAACCCAAAACACATTTGGCTAAACACTTTTTCCTTAATTTTCAAACCCATGTGTATTTCAAGGGAAATTTAATCCATGTGTTTCTGATTCATTTACACTTAGCTCATCAAAATGTGGTTTCGTAAGACCCATTTGATGTCTAAGAAGCCTTGTGAGCTTTTTTATGTCTTTTTTCTTTGAACCAGGAAGTTGCTTTTTGCCAAGAGTCAATGGAACTTCAACCCAAAAAGCAACAGTTTCGTTCGGATTTTGGAATCCTTGAAGGTGGTGGGAGCTAATGTGCAGGGAGGGGAAGTGGACACATCCAGATAGAATGAACGTTCCCATTTCTATGTTATCTATTCACATGACTTGAAAAATCTTTTTTTTATTTATACTAGAAAAATCCATATTAAATTCTTAGAAACATTGTAGAAAACATACGGATGAATTTTATTACAGGATGCAATGTTGCCAAGTGTTCTGATAATTGTCCACTAATGTGTCTCTTGGTAGTGAGTAATCAGGCCGGTCGTGTCGTATTTATCTCAGGGGCAGTTATAAAGAAGTGACTCCAAAAGGTGTTTAGATTGGCCATTTTTCTATATTAAAAGAGAAAAGCCCTCTGTCTAGTTTTTGTTGCTCTGTGCACAATACTACTGGTTCTTTAAACAAGAAATGAGACAAATAAGGCTCAGTGATTGTGCTGATTCAGGTGCACACAATCCCCTATCTCATGGTCGGTGTTCTTAAAGAGCATCTGGGGTAAGGGAACATACATCTGGTCCATCCGTCAAGTCCACGAGAAAGCCAACAATGTCTGCACCTGCAGGATGAATTACATCTTTGGTGAGTGTGAGGAGCTGCATAATGAGACAGCTGAAGAGCTGACACATTGCTTTCCTCCTACTCCTACCATCTCTTGTTTTTGCCCTCCTTTTCCTTTTTGTTCTTCTTCCTCTCCCCTTTCCCCACCTTTACACAATCACCGCTAGATAACGGATCAAATGTGACACATTCATCCAAGGGGGAGTTGACATGGTTTACACATTGCTTTTCTTTGGTTGTTCTTTGGATGAATTCTTCGTTGAGAACAAGATAATGAAAACCAGACGGTCATTGAACACAAAATCTGCTGTCACTTTGGGATGTTCCTCTGCAGCCCATTTCATTTCAGAAAGCTTGGTCCCCGAGTTTACTCCAGGAGAGGATCCCAACCAGGTGGAATCCTGCCCCCCGTGGGCTTGGAGAATTCAGCAAATGCTGCCAATATAGTTGCTGCCTCACCTGTACATCAGAGAGCTCATCTGAATGGAGCAGCTCCTGCCAGCCTGCTATAGCTTTAGAAACATGGCCTTTTCAGTATTCAGATGAGTTCTGTTCAGGGACCTTCATTGTGGGAATTGAAGACAGAAGAATCAGAATAGGTGACAACTGAGAGTTAAAAGAGCATTGAAAGTTTTTTAACTCATGCTGACCTCAAATTTTGAACCATCGCCTAAAGGAAATGAATTCTTTAGAATGTTACGATGAATGAAGGAGAACATGTTCTTAGTTTCTGGGCTGAGTTTTGACAGAATAGAGCAAAATTATGCATTGTCAACTACGGCAGCAAGTTCAGACTACAGGTGTGAGGATAAAGAATTATTCATTGATTCAAATCCTGTATCAGTGAGTGAAAAAGCTCAAAGCAATAAAAATACAGATGAGGTCCCTGGCATTTGAACAAAAGTTTATTTTCACTTTCTAATTTGTCACTAGTTTTACACAGACACAAAAACAACATCTCAGCTATGTAAATTCATCTCTGAAAACACAGAGGTAAAAACTATTATATATGGTTTAAGATAAAAATATTCTCTTTTAAAATTGGCTGGGAAGACTCTTTTACACTCACAGAACTTATGAAAATACCCAGTCTCTTCTGCCTAATTTCAGTTCCTTTCTCAAAGACATGTAGTCAAGAATAAAAACTACAATCAATGCTCAAAATGTAACTCTCACACATCTTTCTAATGCTGGAGAAATACCATCAAGTTTTTTTTCAGTACAAATATATATATTGCTTTCAAGTGTCAGAAATCTTTGTCATTATTGATCAAGCAAAACAAACTTGGTATGGTATAGAATTATCTTTTTTTTTTTGAGGAAGATTGGCTCTGAGCTAACATCCACTGCCAATCCTCCTCTTTTTGCTGAGGAAGATTGGCCCTGAGCTAACATCTTTGTCTGTCTTCCTCCATTTTATATGTGGGACGCCTGCCACAGCCTGGCTTGATAAGCGATGTTAGGTCCGTGCCCAGGATCCAAATTGGCAAACCCGGGCCACACAGAAGCAGAGTGCATGAACCTAACTACTACGCCACTAGGCTGGCTCCTAGAATTATCTTATTATCTCTCCCCTGTAAGTGTAGAAATGGATGCAAAGTGATTAACAACAAAATTTATAAACTGCTGTAATTTGCGTTACTGAGAGATGGAATGGAATCTGGAATCGTTTCGTCCAAACTCCTAATTTTCTAGGTGAAGAAACAAAAAGGTCAGTGAGCTTAGGAGGCCTGTTCAAAGTTCCCAAACTGGCTTATATCAGAGTGGATATCAGAGTTTAGCTCTCTTAAATACTAGTCCAGTGCTATTTTAACAGTCAATAAAATTTCCATACAGGAATATATTCCTGGGATAAGACACATCGGATAAGACTACAGAGATTTTTTTGAACTTGAAAAATTCTCAGTAGGTAGAATTCCAATAGATACAACAGATTCAAGTGGAATTCACTCATTGAAATGGGGTTGGGAGCCCTAGAGCCCCATATGCTTGCTCTTCCACCCGCTGGAAGGACTCTAAGGCACCTCAGAAGAACACCAAGTGCTCCTTAGGACTATGTCTTAAAACCACCATCGACGTCTCCAATTGTGGAGGATAGACACTAAAGTGACCCCCAATGACCCCACTGTATTAGTTTACTAACGATACCATAATAAATTCCACAAACTGGGTGAAAAACAACAGAAATTTATTTTGTCACAATTCCAGAGGTCTGAGATTAAGGTGTCGCCAGGGTTGGCTTCTTCTGAGACCTCTCTCCTTAGCTTGTAGATGATCATCTTCTCCCTGTGTCTTCACATGTTCTTCCCTCTGCACATGTCTTTCTTCTAATCTCGCCTTCTCAGAAGGACACCAATCCCATTGGATTAGAGCCCATCCTAATAATCTCATTTTAATTACCTCTTTAAAGACCCTATCTCCAAGTGCAGCCACATTCTGAGGTACTGGGAGTTAGACACCAACATATGAATTTGGGGGAACACAATCCAACCTATGACACTCACCTTCTTATGTTCATGCCTTTGTTATAATCTTCTTCTCTGAGAGTGGGTGAGAACTTTGACTTGATTCTAGCCAATGGAATATGGCAAAGGTGATAGGAGTCCTCCCATGAGTATGTAATAACATTGTATAGTAACCTGTCTGTCTTGCCAACAGACTCGCTTTAGAGACTTTCTCTTTTGTTGGCTTTGAAATGATCAGTGGCCATATTAGGAGGCCCAGATGGCAAGGAGCTAAGGAAGACCTTCTGTCAATAACCTGCAAGAAGCTAGCTCCCTCAGTTTTATAGTCACAAAAAGATGAATTTTGCCAACAGCTTGAGTGAACTTGGAAGTGAATTCTTCCCCAGTTGAGCCTCCAGATGAAAATTACAGCCCTGGCTAAAACCTTGACCATGGCCTTACAGAGGACTCAGCTACAACATGCCTGGACTTCTGACCCACAGAAACTGTGAAGTGATAAATACATGATGTTTTTAAGCCACTAAGATTGTAGTAATTTATTACACGGTACAAGGAAAGTAATCCCTAAAAATCCATGAGTGACTCTGAAACCAGGCTATGGGCAGAGGTGGGAGGAATTTTGATAAACATGATAGAAAATACCTAGATAGCTATGAGCAGCAGATTATTGGCAGATATCTGGACATTAAGGGCACTGTCAATGAGGCTGACAATGAAGAGGGGAGTATGTTATTGAAAGTTGGAAGGACAGGGATCCTTGTTATATAGTGCCCAAAAACTTAGCAAAATTGTCTTCTATGGTTCTATGGAAAATACTTATAAGTGATGAGTTTGGTCATAAGGCTGATCTTCAAGCAAAGTGGTGAAGGTACTGTCTTGTTTATTCTTGTTGATTATAGTAAAATGTGAGGGGAGAGAGATAAATTGAGGGAAGAACTATTAAAAAAAAACCCAAGATTTGATGATTCTGAAAATTCTCATTCTCTCCAGATGGAAAAAGGAAAAAAAAATTAACATTGACATTCACTGTCAGAAAAGCTTGCTCTGAAGGAAAGTCAAGGTCGTGACTCCATAACTTCTTACTGAAGCCTCAGAAAGATTAAAAGATTAGGGTAATCAGTCACAAAAAGAGATCTTTCAAGAGATTAACAATGCGCCTCAAAGATTCTTCCAATCAAATCATAAAGATTCTGCGAAGTTCGGTGTGATGCTCCTTAGCCATGTTAGCAGGATGCCAAGGTAGAGAAAGGATTATCTCAAAAATATCTGTGGGCCTAGTTTTTGTCTAGTGACATGGACCCCATTAAAATCTACAGGAGACCCAGAAAGTACTTGAGGTAATTGTTTCAATGAAGAGGTCACTATTGGCTTGGACTGAAAAGACAGAGTGCAATGCGAAAGGAGGCTGTCAGATCACCCCAAATTCTACTGGCTGGAAGTGCTGACAAAACTACTCACTTGAGAACCTACAGTACCTTTCATGACAAAAGAAGGGTGACCACAAAGCAGAACCAAGAGAGAAAGGATGGAGGCTAGAGCCACAGAGAATTATTCACAGTCCTTGACATCTAATCACTAAACTCTTGTTTGCCTGGCTAAACTTCAGAACTCCTTTTTATCTTCCATTTTCCTGCTTTTTGAACTAGAATGTCCACAAATGTTATTTTTAGGGTCTCCCCCCATTTTATATTGAGTTTGTTAGATGTAGATAACTTGTGTCTTTAGCATTACAGGGTTACAGATGGAGAGGAATGCCTCAAGGGCTAGCTGTTCTTGACAGATTATATCCAGAAACCTCCTTCTTACCTAGACCTGATTTAAATGATGAGATTTTGAATGTCGAGCTGGTACTGTTACAGAATGAGACCCTTTGGATCTTTGGAGGGGGAGAATTTATTTTGCATGTTGGAGGGACATTAATAATTGATGGCCAGATGGTGGACTGTGGTAGACAGAAACCAAAATGACCTTAAAGAGCCCCACTTTCAAGCCCCGGTATAAGCCCTCCCTCTAGATTGTGGATGAGACCTGTAAGTTGCTTCTAACCAATAGAATATGCACAAAGTGATGAGGTGTCACTCTTGAAATTACGTTACATAAGAATCATCTTGCTAAAAGTCTGTCAACAGCCTAAATCAACTTGTAAGTTGTAAGTGGGCCTGTCCCCAGACGAGTCTCCAGATAAGAAACACTTGTTTGTTTGTTAATCTTTTTTTTGTCCTCTCACCTATATGGGGACATGTTGCCTTCAAGACCAGGATATTGTAAACTTTTGAAATTAGGGATTATGGCTGTCATTTCTATTGTCTCCTGGCACTTAGTGGGGTGGTAGTGGAATGCAGTTGAGTGAGTAAGTAAAGGTCGGGGTTAACTTATTTCTGGCTCAAATCTTTCTTCTCCAGTATTCTCAGTAAGTTGGCTCTTTTCATACTTATAAGTGCTCTAGTTCGAGGTGTAAAATGAAGATAAAATGATGTACAGCAGGAGATGAGGAACTATTTCTTCTCTGTTTCTTTTTATCATCAAGCAAACATTTTACAGAATTCCATAACGTAACCTCTGGACATATCTCATTGGCCAGTCCTGGGTCACATGCTCATGCAAAACAAGCCCCTGGGAAGCTGACGGATAGGTCAACCACGACCTGCTAAGACCAATCGTGAATCTCCTGAGTCACTGGGGAAGAGATGGTGGATTCCCTTGAACAAAATTGACTTCCGCCAATGTAGGAAGAAAAGTGAATTGTCTGTTGTTTTGACAAACAATAGTATCCTCTTCAAGAAAATAACACAGTTTTACAAATATCCGTATTATAGAATGACTGAAAAATCCATAAATGCAAATTGAGCGCCTCCCATGGGCAGTACTCTAAGAGCTGGGAATACAACAATGAAAAAAAGATAGAATTTCTTCTACTTTAAACAAATAATGTCACGTGTTGATGGCGTAAAAGATAAAATTTATAAATGACTTGGCAAGGATGTTGGGGGGGGGCACTGTTTTATGTAGGCTGGCCATGTGTAATTCCATGGAAGAACAGCAAGTGACACAAACTGACCTGAATTCACACTTGTCTAAATAAAAAGAGATTCCCCCTTTTGCCCCTGTGGCCAATCCCCCATTGTACTTGCTCCAAATCTCTCTCTCGTTCCCCAATATCTCTAACCTGTTCTTCACTATGAGCCACTTTCCATGAACACTTCAGCATACCAAAGATTCTCCCATCTTAAAAATGAATGAATAGGGGCTGGCCCCGTGGCCAAGTGGTTAAGTTTGCAAGCTCCTCTGCAGGCGGCCCAGTGTTTGGTTGGTCGAATCCTGGGTGTGGACATGGCACTGCTCACCAAACCACGCTGAGGTGGTGTCTCACATGCCAAAACTAGAAGGACCCACAACGAAGAATATACAACTATGTACCAGGGGGCTTTGGGGAGAAAAAAGAAAAAAATAAAATCTTTAAAATAAAAAAAAAAATGAATGAATAAACTAAGAAGCAATAATGGTGGCACTGTATAGGGCTTCACTGTGCGTGTGCGGCACCACTCCATGGGGAGCCAGACACACACTACCATATAAATAGTTGCAGTGTGGTGTCTCTGAAATCTTCCTTCGACTGCAGTTTCCTGCTCTAGACACAGTCTTACCTCTCTGTCCTCCCTCTCACTGAAAAACTTCTTAAAATAATTTCCTAGACTAGTTGTTTCTTCATTTTCTTCTCTTATTTATTTCTAAAGCCACTGCAATCTGGACCCCCTACTGGGTCAACGGTGACATCTTCTTACTAAACCAAGAGACCCTTTTCAGTCTCTAGGATGTTAGACATTTTCACAGCATTAGATTCTCTTTCTTGAAATACTCTCTTCCCATTTCACATTCCCCTCAGTTTCTTCAGTCTCTCTCTTCCTTCTCAGCTTTTCTGGGGCTTTCTTGCAATTCTAGGACACTCTATGTTCTGCCCTAGGCTATCTTCTCTTCTCGCCCATGTGATGCAGGTAGTGCAATGTAGACTTGGGTGATCAAAATCTTATCAGCCATTTTTTAGTGGTACACAAAGTTATTGATGTATTTTGGTTATTTTAATGCATCTAAACCATGTTCAGTTTAATTTAATCTTGGATTTTGAAGTTGATATTTTTGAAATGAGATGGATAGATAGATTGATAGAGAGATAGACAGGTAGATAGATATTGATCTAGTTATATCTATGCAACAATTAAGGACTATCTCACCTAAGACACTGTGATCTGGCACCTCCCTGACACATACTAGGTGATGAATAAGTACAGTTGAATAGATTAATTAATATGAATTCTTTTTGAGGAAGATTAGTCCTGAGCTAACTGGCGCCAATCCTCCTCTGTCCACTGAGGAAGACTGTCCCTGAGCTAACATCCATGCCCATCTTCCTCTAATTTATATGTGGGACGCCTACCACAGCATGGTGTTCCAAACAGTGCCATGTGCGCACCTGGGATCTGACCCGGCGAACCCGGGGCTGCCGAATCTGAACGTGCGATGTTAACCACTGTGCCACCCACCGCGCCGGCCACATATGTGATGTTTTAAGGAAGATTATAGGAAATACAAAATCGTGAGTGCAAACTATAAAATATTGAGGTAGAATGTAAAATATCTATGAAATGTGGCTCGATTTATTTTCTACCCCCAAATATCAATAATCTGGCATTTTGGAAGACTAAAATTTTGCATCTAATTTGATATGGGTTATTGATTCTGTTCAGACTTGAGGTTAAAGGTCAACCATTTTTGTGTTTTGTGCCATGTCCTTGGTCAGGTAGAAGAAGAAAACCATAAAAGTAAATAGAGCAGAGAGATTTGATTATCTGGGCATTTAGATATAGGATGCTAAGTGAATATAAGACAATAAAGTGTTTTAGGGTAAACAGAGTATTTAGTTTCTGACTTATAAACAAGAAAGATAACTCAAATACACTGAAATCTCAAGAAATATAAAGCTGAAGAAATTACATTCTTATATTTTTTGAGTATAAAGGGAAAGAAAAATGATTCCGACTTCTAAACTTCCAGCCAAGCTTCCCATGGGTCAGTTAGACATTTTTATTAAAAGGGAAAAAAAACACAATATAATACATCCATTATTCTTTCATTTTGCAAAATGTCAAACTCCATGTGATCCTTTTAATTTCTATGGGTGTTTTAAACAGATTCTATCTAGAGATGGAGCTAATACACAGCGTGGCAAGTACAGATCAAAGTGTGCATAAAAAGCCCTCATGACTTACATGCACACACACACTCACACACACACACAACAGTATCAAAAACCCTTGAATCTGACAGATATAATAAAGTGAGTTTTCTTTCTCCTGAATTTCCTATATCTAACATATCTATATTTTGCTCAATTTTGTCTCATGAAAATGAGTTTTGTGTCTAAAAGACATGGACTCCACAATGTACCTATGCTACTTTCTCACCTCCTGGAGTAGAGAAAAGGTCAGAAACAGTTCACTGCCTATTCCTTGAATAGCCAAATTGGTATTATTTTCTGAAGTTGTTCGTGGGAATAAGACAACACGATGGTGAGATTGGATAATTTCATCTGAAATGCGCAGCTTCCTTTCATCTCTTCTCTGCCCGCCCAAGGCTAGAAGTCACTTATTTATGCTCATCTTAATATCTGAGGTTTTGAACCACTCTTAGAGGCAGTGAATAGACTGATCAAACATATGTGTTTAAAAGCAAATAAACTTTATTCCACCTCCACAGAAGAGAAGCTAATGACTTAAATATGGAAAAGCAGTTTTTCCTTCCTCACTTATCAAAAACCACGAGAACTTCCTGTCTCCTCATTCTTTAAGTCTACCTATGGTGGTCTAAAGGTGAAATGCCCGAATATTAAGCCATAATCAATCATTGTACACACACTAATTACTTCTGTCCTCCCCTTTCCTTGTCATCACGGTCCAAAGCAGGTTTTTGAGACTGAGTACATTCATCCGAGCTGTTAGCTGCTACGCTCCACTGCATCCTCGTATGATCTGCCTGGTCCAGACCCCTGGAGAAAATTTGTGCATGCATACTGTATGTGAACTTTAGATAAATAAATAAACATGCGAAACAGCTTCCAGATAATTGAAAGCGAATGAAGGAGGGAGCAAAAAGAAAACAATTTCTCTGGGGATAAGCGGCTAAGGTGGCAGGTATGATTAAAATCCATATGATTTATGGCTAGGTGGATTGCTAACATGACAACCCTGTTAGTGTTTGTTTGTTTTGGGTGCATTTGACAATAAAGTTTTGTTGTTGTTGTTGTGCTTGCTGTGGGTTTTGCTCAGGAGTTAGCCACTCAGGAATTCCTAGTGCCTGACTGAGCAGTAATTTAGCAAGCTCTCTTGTGCTCTTTTCCTGTCAGCATTAACATGTCAATTCATTTTAATAGTCTGGGCATGCTCAGTGGGCATGCATTTTCTCAGTAGGTATCCCAGGGGCCCGCCCTGTGGTGCAGAAATGTGTTATAGCTTGTCTCAGACCGCAGAGACTTCAGCAGGTTTATTTTCGTTATGGCCAAGTATATTTGTTAAAACAAAGCCAAAATAATATATACAATCAAGATTCTAACAAATGAAACAGATTATGTATATTTGATTGGTAATTGAAGCTCTTTCAAAGATTAGGTTGTGAAATCTTTCCTTACACCAAATTATTATATGGTAGAGCTTTACAAAAATGTGTGCTGTCACTGCCTTTAGTTTTTGGAAGTTAAATGATATTCTGTCACAATGGGAATTTTCTGTAATCATGATTAATAGTTGAAGTGGCTTTTACGTTAAACGAGAATTTGCCTACCCTCTTTCTCATTAAAGTGCTTTCAAATGTATTCTTATCTAATATTCTGTCCATAAGTAAGTAGATGAATGAATGAAGAAGTAAGTACATAAATAAATAAATAAATAAAAAACAAACAAAAAGAACAAATACTAAAATCAAACTACCAATTAGGAGTTTTGGTGCTTTATAAATCTGTCCTTCAATTGTCAAACTGGGTCCCAATTTAAATCCAAATTTCAGATGTGTTAGGAAACACCTTGTCAGATGGAAAGGAAGTAACAAAGAAAAGAAAGAGGAGATGAAAACTAATTCCATAACCAAAACAAAATTCGGTGAATGATTGCAGAAAGGTTGGCAGTTTATGCCATTTATTCAAATTACTGCTTAAAAAAGCGAGTCTTTGAGGGCACGCTTTAAAGCAGCTAAAAAATTTAAGGCGTTGTACTGTTGACACCTTTTGGATCTCAGAATTTCTAAAACTGCTAAACAATTTGGTAATATCACGAGTAAAGGGAAATTTGAGAGAAAGATAGAGTAGAGAATTATGTCAGTTTTTTTTTGAATGCTCCATCTCAATTTTTTAATTCTTTTTTCACCCCTGGTTACTTAACCTTTGTCTACTCGATTTTGTAAGGGCAGTGAGTTGACTGAGTATAAGCTCATACGATTTTTCTGTAATGCAGTTGGTGGAAATGGTGAGGCATTTGGGCATCATTACACGATAGAACAGAATTCTCCTTAGAAGTCAGAGTTTAACAGAGGATATCTGTTAGCCTTACACCTCAGGTATACTCTTGCCTCTCCGTAGACATTCGTTAAAATAATTTAAAATAAGGCTTTTGTAAAGTATTTTGCATATAGAACATTTAGAAATTTTTGACACAAACTTTCAGAATTCTTCAGTGTCATGTTTTCATTTTTACTTCCTTTCAGTTTTAACTATGCATATTTACTAGTTACCCATTAGCAAGAGTTGTCTGAATGTTTCAAATCTTCAATGATTGGAAAAATAGACGGGTGTATTTAAGCAGTAATAACTCAATCCTAAATAATTGTGTAATATTTTAACAGATATCATCAGTTCTAGTCAGAAAGTCACAACTACAGTGCTTTTTAAGGTCAAAAATATTCACTGAACTCAGGAAGTAGCTGCTCATAAATGCTTATTCAGGTCAGGGAAAATGTTTTTCATACTCTGTATCTAAAGGGCAAAGTGGAAAGATAGAGGATAATAGGAAGGGATACAGAGAAGATTAGATGGGTGTGAAGGCAGAGGTCAGAAAAGATGGAGTGGCTCTCCTTCCTGACACAATATCCTGTGGCTTTTCCATCACTCTGCCTAGTTCCGACACCTCTAGAGTCTTCCAGATGCTCCTCTCACCCTGCGTACAAGTATATCCCTGGGTGTACATCTCTCTGTATGCAAGCACATTCACCTTAAGGAGATTAGTGAAAAGAAAAATGAAGGAACAAAAGATATTACTTGTCTTCTCAACCTTGAATTACACCCAAATTTTGTGACTTCTCTAAAGTTTGCATATTGGGAAAAACTTAAGTAGCATTTAGTCTTTTTGTCAAGATGAAAAATGATACATTTGTCCTAAAATAGTGAATACACCTTAACTCACAAAAACTTTGTTCATGTAAAATAGAATCAAAAAAAAGTCCTTCATCTATAAAGTGATTTCAGATTTTCAATGAGAGGTATTCTATTTTCATAAGTCAGTCTCCTTATACAGGCATTAATATTATTATAAAATAATAATAATTATGATTTCAATGAAACAAACTAGAAACTATATTCTGCCTATCATCTTCTCTCTGTATTCAGTATACAATGGATTATCAGGCAGCCATAAAAATTCCCTGGCTTGTATTTTTATTCAAATATAGTGCTTTCAATTATTTTTACATAAAATTTTTGTAGACAGTTTATGATTTACATAATCTATGATTGATAATATTTTTTAATAAAAGTCCAAATCTCTGTCTCTCTCTCACTGTTACATACAAATAAACCCACCGCACACACACACACACACACACACACACACACACACTCTTCAGGGCTCTTTTCAATCTAATAAGGATTATTTTCAGGACATCTCAGACATAATGTTCCAAATTATTATTCTATAATCCTTGTTCTTCTGCTGTAGATAAAAGAAGGGTACATTTGAAGAACAAATGCTTGGAAGTCTCTTTTACTTAAATGTGAAAACAATCAAAAAAAGAATTAGCTGAGAAATATACAAGAAGGTTCCATGGAATTCTGAATGAATCCTTCTACTAGTCAAAGTGTTTACATATGTTGTGTGTGACTAGAATAATGCAAGCCTTAGAAAATACTGTATTTTAATCAATTTTCACAACTATTTTGAACAGGACTTTAGAAATAATAAAAAATGTAGCACATAAATGTTCAATAGCCAAAATATACTACCTAATCATTTGCTTTTTATGGAAGTCAGGGTGGGAATAGAAAAACTATTATTTCCTTTAAATATCTTTGTCAATTTCTTTTACTCTTAGGATTTATGGCTCCCTTTTTACAGTGAATCTACTTTTCAAAGAATTGCTTATTCTTTGAAAACTTTACAAAGGCAACCTATGTGATTCATTTTCATATTATTTACACCAAATGTGTAAATCATATACTAATGACTGTAGCATCTTTGTAGTTCTTTTTAAATATGGATGAAATATGAGTTTTATTCCAAGGTACAAAACGTCATTAAGGGCTCAGGTGGTTAAAATCAACATGAAAAATACATGCTGCATTTTCTCCCCTTAAATGCAATAATGTAATCAGATTTCAAGTCATCTTACCTACCTCACTTACAGCTTTATGGAGATTAATTAGTTTTTAGACCCCAGTCACATGATCTTTTCTGACTGTCATTTAGCTGGCTGACTAGAACCTGTAAGCTGTCTCCCGTCCCAAAGGACAGATTAAATTTGAGTATTGTTTGTCTTTCTTTGATTTAAAGGTGGATTTTGAAAGTTATGGTTTAATTGTATTTTGTTGCTAATTGGAAATTTATTGTAACTTCGTTTTGGAGGAAGGTAAATATTTAAATAATTATAAATAGGTCAAACAACATAGTCTCCCTATTTTAGTATAAAAGCTGTTATTATGCTGACACCTAAAAACTAGCTTTTTGTTATTTATGATCCAGATGTTGTAACAGTCAGATGAGTTTTCTACAGTAAACCTCTACCTTACAGAGGAGGCGACTCAGGGGGGGCCCCAAGTTAAGGACACTGGTAACTGGTGGTCCCAAGACAAGTTTCTAAGGTCCAAATGAACAGGGACTTTTTAAAAATTACGTGGAAATTTACTAAGCAACAAACAAAAAGAAGGACGCTTTGCCTCAGTGGAACAATTTCTGTTAAAAAAAAAAAAAAAAACCCACAAACAGAAAACAAAATTCAACGACAACAGAAACTTAATAGTGACGAATTTGTTCCTCCTTAATAATGTATTTTCTATGATTACTGTTATCCTTTATTACTCTGTCACTGACCGAGCTGAGGATTAAAATTGAAAGACCACAGCCTTAGTTTTTATGTTCGTCTACTTAGCCGTGGATTCTCAATCGAGAGAAAAACAAAAGAAGAAAACACTGATAAACTACTTCAATCTGCTTTACAATATGTGATTAAAGAAAGAAAAGAAATCTTGTCTGCTACAGTTGTTAATACATTGATATTTCTAGCTGGGGTCCTAATTAAGGTGTAATGAGAGATTTGAAGTGCAGTGAATTCCCTTCATTCACGTCACTAAACCAGTGAACCACAACTACACGTAGAGTTTCAGGCAGACATAGGACCAAGTGAATTAGTTATCCTATAACTCCCGTGCAGTCGGTTCCGAACTGGAGCCACTGGGGCGTAGAAGCACGCTGAATGTGTGACTGCCTGGCTGCTATGTGACTGCAGATTTTCTTTCATGGATACTTAACAATAAACAGTCACTCCACGTAGGAGAGAACTTGATTCCATAAACACATGGAATTTCCTGGCTCTTGAATGAAGACGCCACAGGATTTTCACTGCTCAGGTGTTACTGGATGCAGTGCTGATTCGGGAACCGAAATGATCTGTTTCCCTTGCCTGTGGAGTTGGATCACTGCCTTTGGCAGTAACCCCAGACTCCTGCAAATGATGAAGACATCCCTCCATGCCTACATAGAAAATGGCGCCAACATGGATGCCATTAGAAAGATTCAAGTGAGCATATGCTGAGAAAATTGTGTCATCCATACCTTGCGTGAAAAGGGAGGACTGAGAACACCAGAATAGGTTGAAGTCCATTCTCTTGAATGAGAATCCATAGGTTGTTCAAAATCTCTGTAAGGACACTGATAGCATATTTTTCTGGCTCTTTTTTTCTTCCAACACATGGTTCATCCACTTGTGCTTCCTGTGTGTGACTTTGGCAATAAAGTAATCACTCCACTCTATGCCTACCTTCAAAGATTTTTTAAATAATTAGAATAGACAGAAATTATGTGAGAGAATCTCAATACGCATCCTGGAGCATTTGTATAAATAATAGATTTGATAAGCTTTATTTTCATTTTATTCATAATGACCTTTGGTGAGTAAATGCCATTTCAAATTCCATATTTGTAAACAACAAAAACCCAAAGGCAAGAGATGGGTAACAGGATAATCAAAACCTTCTTTAGATTCATTGGTCTCATCAGCCTCTCTGTTATTTTTAGAAAATGTGTCATTATGTTTGGGTTTTTTACCAGGAAGCATTGGTTCCTTATCCTATGACATTCTTTTGGTCCCGTACATAGATTTTGTGTATATGTTTAATTAAAAATAATATTAAAAAATTCTCCCATTGCCAGGTAAACATTGCATATCTAATTAGTTGTCTCCAGTGGTCTTATAACTTTAGAGTTATAACTGCAGAGTTATATTCTTTATTGGTACCTGTGTGCTGCCCCTCTCTACTTCTCCCACAAAACAGACCTGTTCCAGCAGGGGTAGACAGTAAACACCCCCATCCACAGAAATTATCATAAATAAACAAATGCCTGAATATATCCATTTCTATCACCAGTAGGCAGCATTCCAAGCCAGGCATGTTGATCCTGGTTTCTGTTCCATTGATAAAAGGGGATATGCCATTTTTGTTCCAGCCCAGAGCTGTCCAATGTGCTCTTGTAAGGCAACTTTCCATGTTGAGTGAATAAGGATCATTGTTTCCTACATAATGAGCCTCCCCCTCCTTTGGCTCTCGGTGAAAGGCTGCCACCACACTGGCTAAGAAACAGTCCTGTTTAACCGCCAAGTGTCTGCCGAACACAGTGTGGTAATGGGAATGATTTTCTTATCCATCATTACATGACTGGCACGTGAATAATTTTACCCACCAGGTCATCATGTCACATCATCCATGTTAACTTGGCTGGATCAAATGTAAAAATTATATTACTCCCACAAAACAATCATTTTTACAGGAAAAAATCAAGAAATGTCTTTATTTCTACTCCCCTCCACCCCAGTCTATTGAAGATGCTGGTTACAGAGCTGAATAGTTAAGAAAGCCACTAAAGGACATTGACTAAATTCATATTATAATTTTAATTATATATATTTTCAAGTAGCACATCTATTTTATACCTGTTTCTGGCTGGAATAGCTAACTAAGGATCTAGAGATTAATATTAGATCCAGTTCACTGATATTTATTGCTCTAAATCCAATCTATATTAGCATGTCAGCCCTGTATCAGAGCAGAAGACAGCAGTATTTATGATTATTAGTACAATATTGAATCATCCTGAACCAATTACTGATCCAATTACTGTGTCATTATTATCTTCTGAATAGGGCTTGATTTGTCTGTGATAAATATGATGCAATTAAACCACCTTTTTACATAATAAAACACTGCAGGTGTTTATTCTTAAGAGTTCACAGATACCAACAACCAATAGATTTAATTAAAAAAATCCTTGATATAAGTGTGAATTTCATTAAATTTTTCTAACTTTAATGTACATGCAAAGTGTATCTTATTGAAAGATACAATGGTGTAATCTCTTGTCCGTCTATTACTGAGAAACTATACTACCTGTCAAACCAAACAAAAATTAACGTGGTTGCTTAATATTCTGATATTTATTCAAGGCATATAAACATTAACTGAATTACTAAAAATGTTTTTAGAAATAGATATATTACAAAAAATATTGATAATAACAGCAATTGTGTATATGTAATTTTAAAACAAGTTTTTTCACTACAGATTTAAATATACTATTATTTGAATGACTCCTGCTTTAAACAAGCTGAATATTAATAATTCTAAAAATGTTCTTATAAAAGACAAAAATGTTAAATAGAAAACAATATTTAAATTTAGTATTGGGGCCTGCCCTGTGGCCAAGTGGTTAAGTTTGCGCACTTTGCTTTAGCGGCCCAGGGTTTCACTGATTCCAATCCTGGGTGCAGACATGGCACCGCTCATCAGGCCATGATGAGGCAGCGTCGCACATAGCACAACCAGAGGCACTCACAACTAGAATATATAACTATGTTCCAAAGGGTTTTGGGAGAAGAAAAAAAAAATTAAAATGAGTATTATTTTTGATGTTGAAGATAACTCAAGAAATTGCCTTTGTTCTTGATGTATTTCTTTTCTTCACTCTCTCTAGCCCCAAATTTAAAATTAACATTTATAATTAGAGGAGTGGAAAAGAATGATCAATATCAGATTTACATTTTTTTTAATTTCACAAGAATATGTTGAAGACTATAGTAATCAACTTGATATTTTATTTATTTATTTATTTATTTTGCTGAGGAAGATTCGCCCTGCGCCAACATCTGTGCCAATCTTCCTCTATCTGGTATGTGTGTTGCCACCACAGCATGGCTGCCAAAGCAGAGCACACTGAGTTTAACCACTAGGACACAGGGCTGGCCCCAAATTCTATCATTATTAATTAAAGCACTAAAATTCAGGTTAAATTGGAGACATTTTGGGAGAGATGAGCAGTTGACTCATCAATTTTCCAAGACTTTGACGTAAATGGAAGATTTTTATGATCTTATTTAAAAAAGTTGTATTACAAGTAACGGATTCAGAAAGAAAAACCCCATTGACAGGTTCAATTTATTGCCAAATAGGCATATAATACTATTTACATCCTGTAATTTTTTTGATACCTTTTGAAGAAAGAAAATTTGGTATAAATTTTAATCTACTTATCAGGCTAGTAGGTATTTAACTAATTTCGCTCAGCAGTGAAACGGCAGTTGACCACCAACACTGTTAGATGTGGTTATGTAACATGTATCAGCATTTACTGACTGCATTATTACAACTAGCCAAGAGTTTCAAACTGGTTGATGACATATAGCTTTTATCACACACCTTACTATCGGCCTATCCAGGTAATTATAGAAAGTTTGTTTTTGCTTTAAGCCTGTAATTACACAAATTGCAGTTTTCATCCTCTTTCTTCCCCTCTCTGTCTATCTCTGTCTCTCCCTCTCTCTCTTTTCATGAATAGTTCTAAATAGGAGGGAGTTTCCATTTTTATTGCCAGCATTTCAATAATTGTAGATGTGCTCTTGTAGAAATCAATTGATAATTCTGAACACCTACCATCAATATCCAATTTTCTCCATATTTTTAAAAAGCAAGAATAAACTCAAATCCATTCCAAGGAGATTAGCAAAAATGCACTTTGTTTTTTTCATCTACATTGTATATAGGGGAGGAGGGGAGAGTTTGTTGTGCCTCGCATAAAGAAGTATTAAACATTAAAATGAACCCTTTCATTGGTTCAGACTAAATTTACTCCTGTAACCACAGAAATTCAATATAAATTAAGAGTTTGTAAAAAATGGAAAATGGGTACTAGATTCCAGACAATATTTAATTTAACTCAAGTTATTTTATTTTAAAATAAAGGCAACAACACTGAGAATAAATTAATGAACTACAATTAATTATATTTACAATAAGTGGTTTGAGTTTGAAACACCTACTTTCGGCACTGATAAAATAAAACCTACATTCTGCAGAAGCTAAAGTAAGTTAAATGAAGATGCTTTTAACAAGGTTATTACTTAAGCAATGACAGGTTTACAGATTTTAGCACCACTGGGTATTCACAGGAGCTACAGCAAGTGCTAAAATAACGCACACCTTCAGGTTCATTAAATCCACCAGTGTGATGAAATAACTGATATTCTGCTAGATTACTATAGTCCCTCAAAGAACCATCTATAAATAAGATACACTAATAACAACTGTTTGTGCTGGTAAAACAATGAAATAATTCTTCCGAGGTTTATCTGCAAGGGAAAAAAAGAGTGTTTAAGCAATACTGTTAGCATAGTTACGTCTAGTAATTTTGATTTCTTTGGAGTCACATATTTATTTATTTACCTAAAATAGGTATGTTCTGTAAAAGGTTTTGCCATGGGGCTGCACTTAGAAGGAAACTTGTAAAAAGGTGGTGTATATAAAGAGGAAATAAACTGAATCTCACCCCCAAATATTTACTTTATTGTCTGATGTTTACTAGGATATTTATGGAGGCTGTTTTATTTAAAGAACTTATAAAATTCCAACAACCGCCAGAAACGGCAGCATCTCTGATAAATTCTTTACTGTAGTCTGTTGTGAGATGAGCCAAAAGCATAAAGAGTGAATTTCTAATAAATCAATGGAGCCTGGCCTTTGGAGACCTAGAAGACATATGGACAGTAATAGACTATCTCAGGTTGTCTCATGAGTGATTCCATCTGGATGAAGTCTTGGTGTTATTCACAGCCTACTTCTCCCCTAAAACACCTTCAATCTTATCCACAGCCTCCATCTCAAATGTCAGACCACCTGGGATATGCAGCTGTCAGGCTGAAAGGGGAGCTGCCTGGGACTGGCCCTGGCCTGCTCATCAAGGAGATACTGTCACTAGCCAGCAGGCAATGCTAGGTGCACAGGGGTGACAGCACTACCGAAAGCAGGAAGATACGCCTGGCTTGGGATTTGAGATTTGAAGGGAAAAATAAAGAACTAGCTAAAACTATGGATATCTATCTCTACAAGAGAGCTGCCTCTGATACAATATTCTCTTCTTCGTGATACTTTCTTTTTTCTGGTCAATATGCATGTAGGGATCAATCTATTTAATTAGGAATGAATCAAAAATATATAATATTACACAAATATATTTATTCATACTTCATATCATTCTCAAGTCTCTTGTCCTATGTTCTCCTACATTAGTATTTATATTTTCTATTACTAAGCAAATTTAGCTTGATCAGTGCATGCCCTCCAAGAGAAACTTTTCTTTATCATAATCAAGCTTAGCTTCTTTTCTCCTCTCCTCTGCTTCCTTTCCCCCTCCGTGTCTGCTGATTTTGTGACTCTGACAGTCTGGAAGATAACTAGACCTTGTGACAGGTAGTGATTTTAGTTTGAGAAGTGACTAATACTAATCCAATAAATTTATTATTTAGCGTTTCCTTCTTCCCTTTCAGGAACCCCCCTTTAAGAAATTAGCAAACACAGATTTCCTTTGCAGCTTCAATAAATTGCATCCTTTCTCCTTAGGGATTGAATTACCTTTCTGTGATTCTGTTTTTTTTTTTTTTGCAAGGCTACCGAGGGTCTCTTAACTCACTGAAAATAGTCCCAGTTCAATGCAAATGATGGCCTACACAAGAGGGAAGGTACCCTATCTGTCTGAGGTGCTTGTATTTCTAAGTTTTAGGAATGGTTCCGGGCACTCCGAAATATTTATCCAATGAATGGAGGAATTTGTATATTTCTATTTTCCTGTGAAAGAGAAATTGTCTTTATGGATAATCAAAGTCCAATGTGAAGTTTTATTTGCCTTAAAATTTTCTTTTCCTACTGTATGACTTCACTCATATGTGAAAGATAAACAAACATAGACAAGGAGACAAGATATGTGGTTACCAGACGGGAAAGAGGGTGGGGGAAGGGCAAGAGGAGTAAAGGGGCACATGTGTATGGTGACAGATGGAAATTAGACGTGGTGGTGAACATGATGCACTCTCTACGGAAGTCAAAATGTGATGATGTACACTTAAAATTTATGAAAAATTATAAACCAATGTGCCCTCAATAAAAAATTAATTAATTAAAAAAACTTCCTGTCCTAAATTTCTTTTCTATGCACACTTGTTACAATCCTGTTACTCTTTGTTTAGTTTTTCTCACTATCATGTTGTGCTTATTGCTTTTTGCTTCCTTTTTCTAACCCCTTGTCTACAATATCTGGCTTTAAGATAGACTCTGACAGCTAAGTAAGTTATTTGTTGGCTTGTTGTCTGGTTTGATGAAAAATGAATCATAGCTTTCTCAGGGAGACAGCACAGCATAATGGTTAAAAGCATGGGTTCTGGAGCCAGGTGGAATGAGTTTCAAACACAGCCCTCCAACAATCACTGGCATGATGTTGGGCAGGACTGCAGTGGGTGCTAAGTTCTCCACAGTGAGGACATGGTACAATCTGCTTTGTTGGGTGGTGGAAGAGCTAGTCGTGACAGTGGATGAAGTCACATAGTTCAGTGCTACCACTGAATGCCTGATATTGGCTCTACAAGTTTGGCTTGATCTGCAAGTTAAATATAATGGTCTCCATTTTACTCTTAAGAAACGAAGCCTGAAAGAGTTAAGCAATTTGCCTGATGTCACATTAATGTGAACTGAGGTTTAAATCAAGGTTAATTTAATTCTAGTGTCTTTATATTTTCTGTGAGTTGCTCAGACGGCAACCATCATGACTCTTTTCTTTCATACTCCTTCTAAGTAAATGATCAAGACGGGTACTGGCTCCCCTTTTAAAATAGATTCAGAATCTGACCACTTCTCTCTACCTCCACTACTACCACCTTGGTCTTAAATCTCCATCATCTCTTGCTTGGAATCATTTATTGGCTTCTTAATAGATCTCCCTGCTTTTACCCCAGCCCTTTACCTTCTGTTCTCAACAAAGGCACTCAAGTGATCTTTGGAAAGTGTAAGGCCTATCATGCTGCTCTTCAGCTGAAAATCTTACACAGAAACCCCCATTTTACTGGGACTAAGAACCAATGTCCTTGCAATGGCCAACCATGTCATAGAAAGAACCAGCAAACTACGTCCAGCACACCAAATCTGCCTTCCGCCATATTTTAATAGCCCATGAGCTAAGGATAGTATTACACTTTTAAATGGTTAAAAAAATTTTTTTACCATATGATTTGTGAAAATTCTATGAAATTTAACTTTCAGTGTCCATAAATATAGTTAATTGGAATACATCCACTCACATTCCTTTATGTTTTGCTTATGGATGTTTTGGTGCTACACAGGCAGAATTGAGTAGTTGGAACAAAGACTGTGTGGGTGGCAAAGCCCAAGATACTTACCACTGGACTCTTCACAGAAAAGTTTCCTGACCTTGACCTAAAATTCTGGGCCCTGACACCTCCAGGAGCTCCTATACTACTCCCCTTAACTCACAGTGCTTTAGCTGCAGTGGCATTCCTACTCCTGCCTTGGGGCCTTTGCACTAGCCATTTCTTCTTCTGGAATGCCTTTCTCCTAGATCTCAACTATGCTCATTCCCTTTACCTCTTTCAGATGGTACCTGCTGACTGGGGTGACTTACGCTGGGCACCCTATTTAGTACTGTCATGTACACCCTACTCTTTGTAGTCTCGTTCTCCCTTATCTTGTTCTGCTTTTTCTTCTTCTCTCATGACACTTACCATCTTCTAATGGGCCACACAATTTGCTCACTTATTATGTTTTTTGTTCATTTTCTGTCTCTCCTTGCTAGAATTTAAGCCCCATGAGGGCAGAGTTGTTTGTCTGTCTTGTTCAGTGATATATGCCAAGCACCTAGAATATTACCTCAGAAGCAACTGCACTCAACAAGTATTTGTTAACTGTTGAATTTTATATTACCTCTTAGTGAACAAAGTATTTTAATATTTGACCTCTCGTATGTCGCTAAAGATGCTATTTTCATTTAATATTTTCTCTTCACCTTGGTACACACAAAGAAAAATGTGCTTAATTATATAGTTAACTAAGTAAATGAGTATGCTGTATTAAACATCATTCTCACTTTACCAAGAAGAAAGTCACTCTTCTACTGCTTTACTCCGAAAAAACAATGGAATAGCTTTGAATTCTTGAGTGTGTGACTACGCATGGTAATTAATGCTTTTAGAGTTTCGAGTGTAATATATAGTTACTTTAAAGTCTTTGATGTTGCTTTAATGGCTACATAATGTCTTACATGTACAATAAGATTGTATGAAATATTCAAATAATACAAGCATTTATTTATAAGGAATAACATTAACAAAACATTATTCGTATATATTTTTGAATAGTATTGCAGATACTCATATAAACAAAAATGAAGAAAGTGATAAATAATGGCTAAATAATGTATGATTGATTTTAAGTGAAACTTTATAAAGTATTTTGAGAAAAAAAAAGGTTTCCAAAGCAACATTTCCTTCATTGCCTGTATAAAGTTTTAAAGTTTAATTTTGGCATGGTTGATTTAAAAAAATTAACTCAATGCAACATGAAATAAGATTTTAAGTGGAAAACTTAGCTTTTTTCTGTAAATTTAGTTTACCTGACTAATTTACATTGAATGCTGCCATATAGTCTAAAATGAGCAAAAAATTCACAAGTGCTTGTAGTAAAAATGACTGATAACCACATACAGAAACATGTTTTATGTAAGAACTTGAACAATCTCTTTGAACAAGGCGTCCTAGGACAGAAAACACAAATTATACTAATTCAATTATTTGCTAAAATGTTAAAAGCAGAGAAATATAGCTACGGCATTCTACCAAGTGAAAAATCCCTTTAACCTCCTGTCTGCCCATATATAATAGAATGAGATTTGATATTCAAAATAACTCTGAGATACTTTAAAATCCTAAAAGACCATTTGAATCATCTCATTACACTTTACTTTTACTATCTTAGTAAATTTTATTTCATTCTCTTCCTTTGAAAGTTCGCCATCTACTTTAGAATAAATAAAAATGTTTTAGAATCTCTACTAACGTGAGTAAAATAGAGGATATGGTCATATTACACTGATCCTATCAAACGTTTACCACCTGTTTGTGGGTTGGTGATCTATTTCTTGCTACCATTCAAATAGTCCTCAAAATTACCTGCAAACAATTAACTGGTACCTTACATTCAGGCGTCATAGAAATGGGAGATAAGGGAAGAGAGCGACACATTTAGTGAACTGGACAGGGATTAAAATCTTGAAGAAATGGGCCCAGGTAGGTAAATACTCTAGTTAGTGTGCACTTAAGTTCAGACAGTAGTCATAATTTGAGTGACACAGTATGCTGTCTTAGATCATTGGCTTTCTAGTTAATGCCGAAAATCTGTGGCCTGGAGTTTATAACAGTTTATGGACAGGGTTTTGCAGGCCCCCTAGATCTGAAGAAAGCAAACTTCCCCAAAAGCCAGAAAACTCAGAACTTAAAGATTCTAAAAGCAGGTTTTAAGAGAATGGGTGTTGAAAAATAATTTTTATGAAAATAAGTGAAAGAAAAGTGTTGATCTTGTGCAGTGGTTCAAGGTACTTTTAGATGAGGGAGTTTGGGAATATGGCGGCATAGGAGGATCCTGAGCTCACCTCCTCCCAGGGACACTACAAACCTACAACTACTTGTGGAACAATTTCCTCTGAGAGAGATCTGGACACTGGATGAAAAGAACCTCCACAACGAGGAACAACACAGAGAGGGGTGGAAATCCTGCTGAGGAAAAAAACCACACCCCAGCCACAACGTTTCATGGTCAGGAGCCATTTCAAAGTTGTAAGCATAAGGAGTTTGTAACTAATTTTATGTTTATGTTTACGTTATAATACAACATAATTTAAATCAAAAAATATTTCTATATGGATGATGTAGAAAAGACCATGACTCTGTACCTGTAGGTGAGAGTCAACATCTGCAGCACTGTCTATGTATAAGAAATTACTCAGTACCAGCAGGACAAATTCAGAGACCCACTATATGCCGAAGAAGATAAAACATCTAGAATTGGCACTGGTTTGGGGAACCTGAGTCATGGCATAGACAATGGGAAATTCAAAACGTAGAAGTGAAAGAATTAATAAAGACCTTGTGGAAGCTGGTCCTCAAAGCCTTATACAGGGAGGAGGGTCTCAACTTTGGAAAGCTTAGGGAATCCACATGAAGCACAAGAAGAAGAAGTGGGAAACCAATGCAGGATTGCTCGTATCACAAATTAAAGAGGTTCTCCATGGCAGATAGAAGCCTGTTATGATTGAGGAAGATTAAACAGATCACATGTGTATCAATCCCGTGGCTGCCACCAACTTCTACTTCCCCAAAATGTACTCAACTAAAAAATACTGCTTGTTAATATCATTTTTAAACAACAGCTATACTTAATCATTTTATTCTTTAAATGTTTCATGCCTTTTATAGCAGATTTGTAAGAAAATTTTACTTGGTAGCAGAGTTTCATTAAAATTGAGATCACGCTGTTAACAAAAATCTCCCTTGGGAATGGACCTCATGGCTGGATCTCAGGAAATGCAGTTTTTGTGTAATATACTGAGATATTTTGACTTTGGAGTGTGTGATTGATTTGAAGAGACTGAAATTGTTTTCTAGGGATATTTCTGTGCCTATTTATATCATTCTCCTCAATGCTCTGTATGTAGTATTTTCTAGAAAAAGAAATTTGTCTAGTTTCCTAAGCAAAGACTTGCTTTTGGGCACTAGTTTTCTTCTAAGTAAGTGAAGTTGATGTCAATTTTGCACACCTTCTCAATCTACACTTGGCTGTTTCTTTGTCCTGCCATTCTCTAACTCAATGGAGAAAGTGCGTCCTTGAGAGTCTGAAGGAAGGGTAGTAGGAAAGGAACTATAGCAAGCAGGCAATTACTCTGCAAGTCATTTTCTTAAACTCTGGTAAAAAGAGTGATTAGTGGAGACAGAAATTATCTTCTAATCCTGGAAGACTAGGTATTTTGTGTGAGCTACTGACCACAATCTTTACTGTCTCCAAATAGTTTCCAGGGCACTAATTTTGTTGGAAATGAAACAATTCATTAGTATTTCGTTAAATGTTTCTTGTGTTTATCTATTTCCAGAAAATACAATGCAATGTCCAGTTTAAAATATTTCATCCCTAAACTCCTAATTATTTCGCTTTTCTTTTAGTGTGGTTTCATTTCATTTTATTTGGCAGAATTCTGCAAGAAGTCAGACACCCCCTCCAGAGTCCTGATATGCTTGCATTGATTCATTCTGGTGTAAACTGGTCCTAACATACATGTAGAAGAATATAGATAATAGAATGATAAAATTGTTGTATAGCAGAAAAATTCAGGTCAAATTTAGGGAACACACAAATCAAGTAACACTCCAAAAGTTCCAAAAAATAACAGTAAGTCGCTATTTTTAAAATCACAGTGTAGCTATTTGTTTTTGATGACCTTTTAGTCTTCTGTTGTGCTAAATTTTAGTTTAATGAAGCTGCATATTCCCATGAGCTTTCTTGATGAATTTTATCTATTCTACTTTTACCTATGCTACTGCGCTTTAGGTAAATTATGGTGTTTTCAAGTTAAAAATATCATTCCCTTCTACTTTATTACTGTAGATATTTTGTTCAGTTATATTGGAACAATGCCTTCATTTATTCCTTTTTGTTGCTATTGTTACCTAATCATAAATGCTATAGAATGTTATATTTATTTGTATTAACAAGTACAAGTTAGTCCAAAGAAAGCATACCTTCGCATTCCTGCATTGAGCTAGTCAGACACTAAGCATGCATTTGCATTTTGAAGAACAAAAATGGATAATTAATGGTAAGGATCTGAGATACACACACACACAAACACACTGAAGAATAGAGTGCTCCCATGTCTAGGATAACATTTGCTTTTGAGATGTCTTTTAGAAATGTTTCAAAATATTATCCTCTTTAGAACTAGCTTGTCTTTATTCTATCAGTGCCACATACTGGATACGATGGAGCATGATATCAAATTTATTTCCAGCTCTTCAGATCCTGAAGATTCAGAACTCTATCTGACAAGCCAAAATGGGTTATCCTGAGAAAGAACTTGAAACTAAGATTTAAGATGGATTTCATATTCTCTAACTTTGGTAGGTCTGAATTTTTTAACACATTTGAATAATAAAAATGGTAAAGCTAACATAATATATGTATATGTATACATAATATGTGTATGTATGTATTAATATAGTATAGTATTTAAATAATCCATGTAAAATATTTAATATCTTGTTTGATTATAACTTCTCAATAAATGGTGGTGACGGTGTGGTGAAAATAGTGATTGTGATTTGTTATGATGATGATTATTATTACACGAAATCAGATAGTAATTCATGTGGAATTAATAGATTAAAAAATTATAGTAATAAAATATCAATAACTAATGTATAAATAGAATAAATGTAATAGATATAAAAGACTGGGATCTGTTTGCTTAATATATACTGCAACAGATATTTGTTCTCATTTTACTTAGGATAGAGGTCAACCTCAAGAGTAAGTTATGACCATTAATTTAGCAAGTTATCAGTAATTCTTAGGTGAAAAAATAAGACCTGGGGGTTAACTTTCTGATCTGATTTTAAAAAGCCATTAAATTAGTTTACATAATTCTAATATCTTACGTGGTAAAAAACTACAATAAGATTTTTTTCTTCTTTCATTTTAGGGTATTTTTATTGGAAAGAGCATGACACTGGTAGAACAGGAAGAAAAGGCGGTCATCTCCAGGTCTTTGCTCTACATGAATCTTCCTGAGTATCCAGATACTTAGAAACATCTGAATACTTAAATGGGACTAATACAATATTTGGGTGACTGAAAACATTGTTTCTTTTACATAGAAATATTTGGACATTTTGCATAGGTTATCTAAAATATCAATGATATAAGGTAACATATCAAACATATACTTTGTTCTTGGTGTGATCCTTGTCTTCACTTGCTCGCATGATAGTGACTTTAGTTTGGATGATGTAGGGGTGCCTAGATTTCCAACTATGTCAGAAGAATGGACTAATAATTCCACTCTGGCAGCCTGACTCACTGTAAACCCATGGCTAAAAAGGCACACAGACCTACAGAGAATGACAGCATCAATGGTATGTTATAGAAACTCATGCTGCACTTCTCAAAAACAGTTTTCTGTCTTCACAGCTTTCAATATAGCACCTTGCACTGATACTAAATTTGCTGATTGTTTTTTAAACAAGGAAGAAGTATACAAACAGGGAAATAAGGTGCCTGCAACACCCCCTGTTGAAAGCTGAATTACTTATTCTGCTAGAATGAGTTTATATTGGATAAATCTAGTACGACGTGAAAACCCTATTTCCAGCTGAGACTTAAAGATGTTTTACTAAAACATGCTTAAGCAAATGCATTTTGACGCCTCACGAGGAAGATACACACAGAGCTATCTGTAGAAGTTCAATAATTTGTGTATTGGCAGCTGAAGAAAGATGTTCTCTTTCTGATTTGCACTCAAAGATTTGCATTGACTTAATTTAAAATTCATGGTATGCACAGTAGAAATGGTTAAATATGACTTTTGGATGATAACTAACAAGGGAAAGTAACTTTTCCTTTCCTGTTCAGTAGTTAGCTATGCTACTGAAACTCCACATGCTCACCCAGAAACTGTCCTTTTAGCAGAGGGTCCCTTCACCGTGACAGCCTAAGACAATGGGACTGCTCCTTCAACTGGCCTCTCTCCACCTCCCAGGATCCTGAAAGTTTTGAAATCCACCTCAAGCCCAGGCACTGGCAAACTGGGAGAGGAACTGAAGAAGCAAAAATAAATATTAAAGTACAGAAGAATTAAATATTACCTATTTAAATGGCAATTAGGCAGTTGAAAACAAGATCATCACACCTGTACAAGAAAAGGCATACAAGCCCAAAACATCTGCTGGGATCCACCTGCCAGGCACCTGTTTTGCTATTTCAATGCCATTTGATTGCTGGAGATGTAGAGGCTCTTGTGAGGTAATGAGTGATTTTACATTATGCATGATTGAAAACAGGTGTTCTAATGCTGTACAATTCGATGCATGAATAATTCAGTTTGTTTAGAGCAAGATCTTTCAAAGAAGTACTGCATAGGCTTT
The DNA here is from genome assembly GCF_021613505.1 of Equus quagga. Classification (NCBI taxonomy): domain Eukaryota; kingdom Metazoa; phylum Chordata; class Mammalia; order Perissodactyla; family Equidae; genus Equus; species Equus quagga. Next base: position 88,568,884 of record NC_060270.1, read on the forward strand.
ATTATTTCTATAAACACGAAGGTTAGTTTTTAAAAAATGCACAACGATTGTTCCTTTTCAGTCTGCTTGTTTATGTCAATTTTTGTGTAATTTTATGGATGAGGAATAATATCTTGAAAGGTAAAATTGATCAGACTTAAAACATGTACGAAGTAAAATTGAAAGGTCTCTTAGCAAGAGGAAAAACGATATTAAAATTCAATGTTCTAAGTGAAAATGCCTGATTATTTCCTTCCTGCTTTGCCTGCTTTCTGATGGTAACAAAACATTCATCTGAGAGCTATAATTAGGGAGGGGTGAACTATTTGGGAAAATAGAGAATTTGTTCTGTACCTCAGCCCAAACACCAAGCAGAGCCCAGACTTCCTTAAAGATAGAACTGACGTTAGTCAGCAGCCCTTCCTTCTGCTTAGATCTCGTGAGTTCACAGCCTCTTGTACTCCACTGTAAAGTACCACTGAGAGAGACAATTGCTTTTGCTCCAATTCCCACTTCAAGTCTTGTCTACCCTGGCAGCAGTTTATTATCAGAATGTCGTGTTTCAAACAGCAAGTAAAATCCCCAAACTCCCAATATAGACATGAGATGTGTTCTCTTAGAGACTTGTTCTCTTGGAGACCAAAGACCCTGTGATGTCTCAAACTACATATCATTAAATAGTTAAGATTTCTGAGGTGTGAGAGATAGAAAACATATTTCCTTCAATCAGTACTATTTAAGTAAAGGAAAGACGAAGAGGACAGAATTATACTCATAATCACTTTGCTCTTACAGATTTACCTTTGTTGAATGTTTCTTACCATATAAACCATAGTATAAGAGAGTTATTGACTCATAGTAATCCCTTCCTAAAATATACCACCTCAGGAAGTAGTCAGCTTTGAGCTTTGAGGTTTGGCTCCCTTCTGTCATTTTAAGAACTGTGGGGAGCTTCGCAGGGGAATCTATTATTGAAAAGCTTTTCAGCAAGAAGGAAATTGTAAGGCAGTTCCTTCATCTGAGGAACAACATTGGGAAAGCCACAAAGAAAAACAGAAGATTTGATATGAAGGAGAACACTTTCATTGCTATTGACACGGTGAATTGACTTATTCCCTCCCATTGGGATAAGGTTGGAGAGCAGGCCTTCACAAGTATTCACCAAACAGAAGTGTTGGCCTCATAAACTCCAAGAATCAATGCCAGGAAGGGCTTCAGGGATCTGGACGAACGGATAAAGTAAGCAGAAGATAGAAATGTTGGTCTGGCAATCCTGACCTAGCATAAAGTGACCTCTTTCTCCAAAAGCTAAAATAGCAAAGGTTTTTTTCTGAATCTGCTAAATATTTATATAAAATCTCTTTTTTACTCCATATCTCAATGCTAACAGATAACTAAAATATTAAGTTGAATTGTGAAATTGCAATTTTTGTTTGTCAAAGTTGACTAAATATTAGACATTTCATATAGTTCAGTCTATCCCTGCTAAGTGTCCCTCAGGTGGAGGCATCACTTATTCTTGAATACAATAAACCATACCTTTCATTGTGTGAAATGCATTACTATGAGAAGAAATGCTGTCTGATAGGAGGAAATGCAGAGACAGACAAAGTGTAATACATGTTCAAGAACCACTTAATGAGAAGGTCTTGCAACCATGGTAGAAGTTGGGAAATGTTCCACCTCATACCAAGAGGTGGAGTCTCTGATCGCCATGAATCAGCCTTTCTTAATGAATTCTTTGACCAATAGATTAAGGCAGAGCTTTGCAGCTTCTGCCTGTGTCTCTTGGAATGATAGCTGTTAGGACTCTTTCTCTAAGAACCCAGTCATCATGCTTGAGAATCTACATAGTGAGATTGTGTGCACGTAGGCACCCTGGTCAACAATCTCCTCTGAGCTCTCAGCCAATTGTCAACATCAGTTCACAATCACATGAGGGAGCCAACTTGGCTGTCCAGCCCAAATGAGCTTTCATACATCTCCATCCCCAGTTGCCACTTGACTGCAAATGCTTAATTGATTAAATATGACTGCAAATATTGACTAAACATGGCTGCACATATTTTGATGCTCCTCCCATTGAGAGGTGGGGCCTATATTCCCTCTTTGTGAATTTGGGCTGATGCTTTGAACATTGGAATATAGTAGAAGTGGTGCTATGCCAGTTCCAGGCCTACTTGTAAGAGGACTACCAGTTTCTGCTCCTCTCTGGCAACACTTGCTCTTAAAAGCCCGCTTCCATGTAAGAAGTGAAACTCAACAACCAACCCACTCTGCTGTGAAAAGCCCAAGCCACATCTGGAGGCCCTGGATGATGAGAAGCAATTTGGGGAGTAGGGGCAGGGCTTGGAGTGTGGAATGGGGAAGGAGCACTTAACAACAGATACGTTAGTGGAGAAGCCATCTTGGAGGTGGATTTTCTTGACCCATGCTGCTCCAGATGATGCCATGTGGATCAGAGATGAACCCAGACAAGCCCTTCCTACATTCCTGACCCACCAATTTCTGAGTAAAATAAAATGATTATTTTAAGCCACTATGTGTTATGGAAATTTGTTAGGGAGCAGTAGATAATCAGAACGTGCTTCAAGAAATAACACAGATTCAGCCACTAACCATGTGTGAATGTGAGAAAGTTACTCTCAACCTCAATTTTCACACTCAAAAATGAAATACTGATCATCTACCTCCAAGGGTTGTTTTGAGAATGAAAGCACAGTGCCTAACACATAGAAGCCCTCAGTAGTTGTGAGCCATTATAATTGTTATTCAGGGCTCTACAAAGAAATAGAATATGTTGGAAAATTGTTAACCCAGAATGTCCAAGCCTCTCTATATAGTGATGCAAAGCTCTTTGGTGTGGCCCAAGCTGGTTACCTTCTGATTTTTAGCATGATGATTGTAGGTTTCAACTAGCAGATATTCATCTTGGAAGTCATAAAGCCTAGTTTAGAGAGTAGTCATGTGCTATGCAAATGTAAATTATTAGTTTAGCTGGCAAGTTTCACTCAGAGCACAATGAGCTTATGACAATTCTTTGTGCTTGTCTTAGGTGTCCAAAAGGGTAGATACTGGGGAGGGGAATTAAAGGGTGGAGAAGTTAGCAAAGATAAACTCATATCTTCTAGTTTTATTCAGACTCACACCCCTTTGAGACCCCTACTATGTGCCTATGGGCTGATGTGACCAGTGATAAATTTCCCATGGACTAGCAAATGATTACAAGCCTATTAGAGTGTGGTAACTGTTATAATAATAGTTATTATAATAATCACATATATATTAAGGCTCAATTTCTATTAAATGTATTGTCAATGCTTTGAAGGCATATCGTCAGTGATCACTCAGTTGAAGCACATGATTATTATTGATCATTTGATTGTAAGCATCTGTGCCAAATTTTCAGCATTTTAATTCTTAGTACTTTAAGGACTGACTAAAATTGTCAGCCCCTTAAGAGTAGAAACCTCAACTTGATGCGTGTACAGACACAGTCTGAGCATTTTTAAGTGGAGAGGCAGCATCGTGTGATGGTCAAGAAGACAGGCTCAACTCCTCATTCACAACTTCCAGCTGTGTGTCCTTAGGCAAGTTCCTTAGCCTCAAGTTACTTCTTTATAAAGTGGGGATACTAGAAGTAACTACTTACTGAGCTCTTATGAGGATGAACCAAATTAATATTTGCGAAGTGCTTAGAACAGAAGTCATCACACTGGACTGCCGTGTAAGTATTAGCTAAATAAATAATTATTCTTAATACTTATACTTTGGAGATGAGGAAATTGAGTCTAGACAAGTTAAATAGCTTAGATACCCTTCGTAGCAAGGTCACAATAGGCCAGGAGTTAGATACCACATACCACAGAAAAAGAAAATAATTATTCAAATGCTGCTAAAGGTATATGCATAACTAAAATTGGAGTTTGAGATTAGGAGTTAAGGATTATCTAAAAGTGTTTCAGGTCATTGGGAAGTGTTATCATGCTTTGGTATATATTAACATATGAAAAAGTAGACGGAAAATTTAGAGTTGTAAAAAGTTATGGTTACTTGAAATAATGATTTAAATTAAATTGGATCCCCAATATTGGCAACATGGTACTGTTTTCGCAATTAAGAACCAAACCAAACTACTTGCTTAATATTCCCAAGTTTGGAAAAACTTAAATGAAGCTAACACAATTGTAAACTTCAGAGAAGTGTGTTAAAAATTGAGTTATAGCAACAGAGTCTTACAGTACTGGGTGAGGCACTTCTGCAAAGACTTTAGAAGAAATTTAAAAGCAAAATGCCCATTCCTGAATTGCTGGGGGTCAGTTGAAGAAGGAAGATCTGAATATTTAAATCACCTCAAGGATAGGCTAGGCAGGATCAGTCTAAGAAAGGGCTGGAACAATTGTCTGGAGCAAATTCATACAAGGGATGAGGGGTCCACAAATGGAAAGAAAGGAGAGTCCTTCAGTCGTCATACACAGAAAGGACGACACAGAGATAAACACGTTTGTTTGAGATTAATTGAAAAAGTGAGAGTACTACATTTGTTAAATTACCATGTAGTCCATTGATGAGAAATACCTGCTCATCAGGTTGAGTTGGTCCTGATCCCCATTCCAGTCTACTACTTCCTCTCTATTCCAGCTTCACCTCTCCTCCCCCAGCGGATTGTTTTCATTGAAATCCATCTCAGTGTGCACTTCTTTGGTGTGTGGTAGGTATGAAAGCCAAGTCACAAATCGAGGTGTATAAGAAATTTAACTTACTTTTTCTGTAACTGAACCTGTTGTCTCTTTTGAGCTTCCTTTCACTATGTATTGAAAATTAAATTCTCATCAAATAGTTTCCCATCCCTGAACGCAATCCTTGAAATGGAGTACCTAATGTTAAGCTCACGTGGGAAAGAGTTGGTTGTGGCAAATGGGATCTGGTCCAGGTTGTCAGCATCCATCCACACTGACATCTGTTGAGGTACCCACATGACCTCTTCTCCAGAGCACATGCACATTACTGCTGTTTATCTTCTTGTAGCAAGCTCAAGGCTTCCCCAGGTCAGCTCTCTCACGGATGATATTGTGCTCTCTCTGGCTCACAGGATGCCACTCTGGGATTCCTGGAAAGTGCTGCACCCAAGGTCTTTCTATCTAGATGTTCCATGAAGCCATTTCTATGCTACTGCCCTTCTATAATGCCCAGTAGTGGGGAACTCTGGATATTGCTGGCTCCCTAGTCTTTATCTAGATTTTCAGGCATATTCACCTTTCTCTCAGACACTCTGACCCTAGCCAACATTTATATCATCCCTACCTTCTTCCTTGCCGCTTTCCTCAACCTGTAGAATTTTTTGTATCATCTGAGGAGAACTTCTCTTACTTATTAGGAATTAGTCGAAGTCTTTCTGGTCAAAATTTTATGCCACAAGTGCTTTAGTGTTTAGAAACACAATAATCAAGGTTCGTTGGCCTTCCAAAGCCCTTTTCAAACCGAAGATATTTCTGCTTCTGATTTGTCAAACCCCTCAGGACAACGTGATGCCTTATGGCCCAGCTGACAAGGGAAGTATCATTGCATCACAGGAAATACTGAGCAAAGCACATCAGTTCATATTAAGAGTTTATCCAGCTATTTGTAAATCAACAAATCATAACATTTCTGGACCTGGCTATAAATGACTTTTTAATAATTTCTCCTGCATCCTTTCCAAAGTTTTTATGTCTCTGAACACAAATCCTCATTCATGCCTTTGCACCTTTACTTGTGTGACGCCTTCTGTCCCGAACTACGTTCTTCTCGCTCTTTGCCTGGGCAAGCCCACACTTCCACAGAAAAGCATCATGGGAAAGAGTGTGGTGTCTGGGTTCAGACCGTATACGTTTGGCGCTACCACTTACTCCACGTGAGCGATAGACAAATTTCTTAACCTCTCTCTGCCCCAGTTTCTTCATCTGCAAATTTGGAATAATAAGAGTGCCTCCCTCAAGGGTTTATCATGAGGATTAAATAAAATAATATATATAAAGTACTTAGAATGGTATGTGGTGAATAGTAAGCACTCAGTAAGCATTGGCTATTTTTACTCACTGTTCAAGACTCACTCAGCATTGCTTGCAGGTAGCCCTCATGAATGACCTTGGCTCAGTACCTGGCTTCTGAGATCCCACAGCTCCTCATGCTCACCCCATATTACTCTCATTCTCCTGCCCCTGGGAGTCATTAGGGTGAGAGGCCTTACTTCAGCCCCTGAGGGTGGAGAAAGAAGGAGTCAGAGGCACCAACTGGAAAGGGCTTAGCGTTGATTTTCTCTTACGGGAACAGGCTTTTATGTTTTGTGGAGTCATCTCTTGTGAATACATTTGCTGCAGAGTCTCTGTTTACTTCTCCAGCTCTACTGCTGCGACATCAGCACACTAGCAGGAGTGCTGGGGGAGTGAATGTGGAAGGAAGGAAGAAAAAAGATTTGTACCAAAATATTAGTAGAAGTAGGATTACTATCCCTACCTTTTGAAATAAAGAAATAAGGTTAATGGAGACAGAATGACATGTTCAGGTTCACAGGTCAGGTGATAAGTAGTTAAATCACGACTCAGTTCAGCTCTTAAGACTTCTATCATCTTGATGTTTTACTAATGTAATTCTACTTCTCATGGGAGTGTGCCCTCTCTGAGGAATATATTACAAGTGATATCTGGGCAATGAAGACAGAGAAGATTTTGGTTGCAGAAATTGTACCCTGGTTTCTCTCACTATTTTGCAGGACCTGCCTGACTTGTTTGGGTTGTAATCCCAGTTTCTTAAAGGCTTTCTATGAAACTTATTGACTTGAATCTTGTCCCAATATCTCAAGTTTCTTGCCACAGATACAGTTTTTATCTTAAAGCAAATCCTTCATTTTCTTTGTCTGCACAAAATTCCAGGGCCTGGATATCATCTAGTCTTTGGGTAACATCTTCCAGATTTGTTTTAAGCTGATTACATGTTGCTGAACAATCAGATTTTCTGCCCTAAGCAGCACAAAACCAAGTGATGACAGCCCTGGCTCTCGGCCACCAGCAAAGTGATGATGCAGCATGAGTCTTTGATAGCCATGAGTTGATCTTGGGTGTTCTCACATGGCTACATACCCCTGAAGACTGGGAAAGGGAGTCTCCCTCACATGGTGACACAACAATGTTAAAACTCATGTGTCGTGGCTGTGTACGCCATCTCCATGACCCCCTCTTCTTCTATGCTCAGTCCACCTTTTCACATTCTCTTTACACAACCCCTTACATTTTTATACACACTTACATATCTAATTGAGGCCTGTTAAGTGTTTTAAAGAAGCTGCTTTAAAAAAGGGAATGCCAGTGGAGACTGTGTTCTGTTTGGAAATGTAGGCAGAACTTAGCTTATCGATGTAGGAAATATCAAACCTAAAATGTGGAAAATCTTGTGCTGGACTTTCATTTTTCTGGTCTAAATGTCCTATTCAAGTTTCTCTGTTCTCTTGTTTTGCTAGTCTGTCATCTTCTGAACTGCAATGACTGACGCCATATGCCAAGGCACAGTGGTGATTCCCATAATTTCATTTTATTTTTTAACTTACCACAGTAAAGCTGTCTGTGGAGGCAGAAATGTGTACCTAGAACACACAGGCAGCTGTATGCAGCTTCTAGGTGCCTGAATGCAGAATTCTGGGAAGTCACAGTGGCTTTCCCCATTACAGAATTGAGCAATACTAACTCACAGTGAACATAGGGAATGAGAAAATGACAATCAAGCAAAAAGTTCACTAAGCCTCATTAAATACTTACCAGGAGTAGGGTGCTGGAGCAGAAAATGCAAAGGATATCAAGTATAAGACAAAGTCCCCAACTTTCAGAATTTCAATCAATTTGGGGAATCCCAGCATAACGACAGCTAACTGGAAATATTGAACATGATATACAAAGTATCAACTTAGTTCTAGAGGAAACTAATTCTGTAAAAGATTAAAAAGTAAGATTGGGATCATTGTGGCTTGAAGTGATCAGAGGATGCTTAAAAATTTTGGATCCTACACTGGGCTGTGAACAGAGAGTAAGAATCAGACATTTCAGAAGCAGAAAGGAACACATTCCTGGTAGGAGGGATGCCTGAGCAAGTTTTCAGACTACAGGAGATTGAAGGGTGAATGTGCAAAAACTGAGAGAGTAAGTTTGGCTAAAAGGCTCACAGAGGTATAAAGCGAGCTATCTGTGCCTACCACCTGGTAGGATTCAAGAAACATTCATGAAATACATGGGAAAGGGTTAAAAAGACAGGTTGATGTCACATTATGATACGCGGCTATCTTCTCTGTGCTCTGTCTAGTTGGTTGAAGGTGATTGTTACTGTGATTAAAGCTAAACGTGGACTCTTCATCTAGGTCTTTTAAATATGTGCTAAACCTTCATCTCCATCAGTCATCTAGAGAAAACGTGTTTTAGTCACAAAGGCGACTGAGTGAGACCAAGTGAACGAGTGAGATTAGAAGCATCTGCTTTGTTGGAAAAGAACTCAAGGTATATGACTAACATCTAGAACACCTGCTTGTAAATGGCTCCAATAAAAGCCAGCACTCTGGAAGTGGCACCCTTTTCTGATTTTGCTCATGAGTGTGCCAACTTTCTGATTGTAAGAGTCAGAGGGAGCACCTTGCGTTACACTGGCCTCTTTCTTTGAGTCTCTTCACCAGGTTTTAAACTCCCCAAGATAGGAACTGTCTTCTTCAACATTGTAACCCTAGCACCTAGCAGAATGCCTACCACATCTTCAGCGCTCACCAATATCAGTTGCCTGAATTACTCTGTTAAAATACCTGATGTGGTTCTTTAATTTAGAATTGTGCCAGGTCAATAAAAAGATGAACTGAGACAAATTAAATGTACACAATGGATAGAGCTAGATTACCCTACATATAAATTAAATATAACTGTAAACAACAAAAGTTGGATGACCTACACTCGAGTCACTGATTCCTCCTCATATATGATGAAAACAGTACTGTCTAGTTTGGACCCATCTGAATTCCTCTACTTGGTGTGTTTTTGAGAAATTGTTGATTCTCTCTATTTCTGGTTCGAGAAGGGGTCATTTCCCAATATTTTCAGATTTTCCAGGTTTTTGTAATTGCTCAAAGTTTATTCCTAGAACCATCCTGAAATTCCAATGCATTTTGTTCTCTCCAGTGCTCCGCAATATGATTTTTATTAATCCCTTATTTTCCTGGAAATGACAAATTTCTTTCTCCAGAGCGACAGCCTCCACTTGGAATCTGTGTGATCATCATATCTTTCCTAGTACTCTGCTTTTGCTGCAGTACCAGGAAGGGTTAGTTATATCTTGATCCTTTTCATGACAGAACAATTTTCTGATTGGAGTTAAAGATAACGTACTTTAGCAATTGCCTAAATGTGGTATAAAAAGTACCTAGAAAATCAAATAAAATCAAAGGAAACAAAAACCCTGCAAAAATATTTTTATATTTACAATGTATCTATTTTATGAGTGATACATTTTATTATAATAAATTCAAGAAGTAAAACAAATATGAATAAGGAAATAAAAACATACCCCCAGGGGTCAGCCCAGTGGCACAGCGATTAACAAAGTGATCACACGTTCCTTCCACTTTGGCAGCCCAGGGTTTGCCGGTTCGGATGCGGGGTGTGGACCTGTGCACCACTTATCAAGCCATGCTGTGGTGGGCATCCCACATAACAAGTAGAGGAAGATGGGCACGGATGTTAGCTCAGGGCTAGTCTCCCTCAGCAAAAAGAGGAGGATTGGTGGCAGATGTTAGCTCAGGGCTAATCTTCCTCAAAAAAAATTAAAGGAGGGGGGAAGACCCCCAAACCATCATCCAGAAATGGCCTTTATTAAATAAAGATGAACTCTGTTCCTGAAAGATAGAACGGGTAGATGGATTTAGAAAAGGAATAATATTACCAACATAAAATTATATATGTGTATATACGTATAAAACAAAGTGTCAAATATAACAGCACTCAAATTTAAAACAGGAATAAAGAAAATCTGAAATAACTTTGAAGAATTTGATGGAAGTATAGATACATTTTAAATCACTCCTAGGCAATACTAGTTACTAAAAAATCCCTTTCAATTCAAGAAAAAGATTATTACAAAAATTAGGAAGTTAAGCGCAATGTTTTTTTTACCTACACTATGAAAGGAAGAAAAATGAAGAGGCACTTTTTCCATTTGTCTTTTGTTTCTCAATTTTTATAATTATAAATATGTGTGATGTCAAGATCTATAATTTCATTATATTTCATAATAAAATTCTCAGATTTTTAGAATTAAGTTTGCATTTAAATCTATTAAGTGCTTGCTCCTGGTTCTTTTACCATGGTGTCTCTATTCCTGAGTTATTTATTTGAAATTTCCTCTTGGTTGGCTTGAACCAAAAAACTCACAGATGCTGAATTTCTTGAGCATTTTCACGTTTGAGAATGTTTGTTCTTTTATGTTATAATTAATTAGTATTGGATCTGCCTTTAATATTTTTAGACCTCTTACACATTGTTCCACTGTCTTCTCTCATTAAATTAGTGAGAAGGTAAACTCCATGAGGGAAGAAAACTTTGCTTGTTTCGTTGTGGCCTGAAACAAAATCTTACACATAGGGAGCGCTCCAAAAGCATCCATGGAATGAACAAATGAATATTGCGTAAAGGATCCAGACACTAGCCTGAATCTTTCTCCCATTCAGATGTCTGCAAAACTCCATGATTCTTAAAGTTCACTAGCTTAACCAGGATGTTTTCTGGCACTGACTTTCCTTAAATGCTTATTACTGCAACATAAATGCGCCTTACTGTATTTCAAACAAATATTCCCTTTTCTCTTTTCTGTTGTTAAAAATATCAGAGTTAGACAAGTTCTCCCCTAAGAAATGGAAAATGATATCCACCACGGGTAGTTAAATGAGTTAATACAAGTAAAATATTACATGGACATAGTTTTTATTTGATCTGACTCATCCTTTAATAATTCTCAGATTTCATAGCAGTTTACTATGTAAATGCTATTTACAAAAGATGGACATACAAGACTATAATGACATTTCCTGTCTTGAACAGTTTATGGTTTTTCCTGGAGTTGATAGTTATCTTGCTTTTTGTTCGCTCAGTTTCTCTTTTATTAATTACTAATTCTTCCCTGAAAGCTTACCTAATGAAAAGCTCATATTAGTGTGTCTAATCACATCAGTGCTCTATCAGTTGTGTAATCTTTGGACATCCCTCGTGAGCCTGCTCACCTGGTCTCGTCTGGACAGGATGCTTGCTCTTCCTGCCTGCTACACAGGTTTCATCCCAGTGTCCCCCTTGCCAGCTGCCTGAGGATTCCATTCACCTCTCTTTGCTTAGATGATACATCTGGGTCTTTCTCGGATTAATCTCCTGTTTGCCCATGTTCTAGTAACCTCCTGAGAAGGGTGTACTGTAGCTCAACAATTTGAGATCTTGCATGTCTGGGAGATATATCAAATTTACTTTCCTACTGTTCTACTGAATTTTCCTTCCTGTTGTAATATACTTAATTTCCAAAAGCTCTGGGTTTTTCTCATTGCTGTTCTTTCAATATTTGCTTTTAAATAGCATACTGTTCTTGTGTCATGGATATAGCATCTGCTCTGTTTGTTCAAAATGGCCTTTTTCACTTTGTTTGCTATTTGTCCTTAATGTTCTATGCCTGTAAGTTGTCCAACGGTAGTTGTTTACAGTTATATTTAACTTGTACATAGGGTAACCTGGCTATATCTATTGCATACAGTTAATTTGTCTCAGTTTATCTTTTTATTGAGTTGATGAAACCTGATGTAAATCCATATGTATAACTAAACATCATTAACTGGAAGTTTCTATTAACTCATTGAGCGTTTCTTTTCCATATGCTCAAATCTCTAATTTGGTAACACTGAATATTATTGTATTGTCTGTATCCTGATTTTATTACTTTTATTAATTTCTTCAATGTCTTCATCTCTTTTCTCTTTAATCACTAAAATTTTATGAAGCCTCGCTCACTGTTGGCAATATGGTTCTTATGCATACTTGAATGTACTTTTTCACTTTATTTGTTGTGACGTTCTCTTAGTGAGGCAAAATCCATTTTCAGCTAATTCTTTTTTTTAAAGTTACTCATCTTTGAGCCCTAATGTTGTTCCAATTTAAATTCCTCCGTAGTGTGAATCACTCAGAAGAAATATTATTTTAATCCATGTTATATTGTCTTTTAGACTGTGGTCTTCATCTGCTTTTTGCATGCTATATTGCTTTTTTACTCTTCTTTTCTCCAAAGTATGTTTGCTTACTTGTCTTTGTATTTCTTTTCATTTTCATTGCTTTAACTTAACAGAGAGACTTTATTCAAGTTTTACATCATTCTGACACAATATGGTTGAATTCTCCTGTATCCTCTTTCCATCTTATTTAAGGATAGACTATCTTCACCTCAGAACCATAATGTGTTTCTCTGTAGTCTGAGCTGTTGAGAGAAATTGTGTGTGTGTGTGTGTGTGTGTGTGTGTGTGTGTGTGTGTGTGTGGCAGGGTGAGTAGGGGAGTAAAGAGGAGAGGGCGGAGCTCAGCTGAACTATGTATGTGCTATCTTGTTGGAGGTTGCAGATTTTGCTCTCTTTTCTTAGATTTTGACAAACCAATAGTTGGGAACATGGGAGCAATGATCTAGGACTTTGAATCAATCAATTTTGTCTCTCTCTCTCTTTCTGGGAAAACTAAAACCTATGCTTCTATCATACAGCCAGGTACACTTGTTACTTTTTTCTATTTCCTTACTACTTGAAGTATTTGTGGACCAGCAGCACAAACATCACATAGAAGCGTTAGCAGAATCTCAGGCTTCACCCTAGGTTTTCTGAATCAGAATCTGCATTAAAATGGGGGACATATTAGGGTGTCTGTGGTCTCAATATTGATAGCTGGGGGAGGGGAGGTCACATACCATCTGGGGCTTTTTTTTTTTTTAAAGATTTTATTTTTTCCTTTTTCTCCCCAAAGCCCCCCAGTACATAGTTGTATATTCTTCGTTGTGGGTCCTTCTAGTTGTAGCATGTGGGATGCTGCCTCAGCGTGGCTTGATGAGCAGTGCCTTGTCCGTGCCCAGGATTCGAACCAACGAAACACTGGGCCGCCTGCAGCGGAGCGCACGGACTTAACCACTCAGCCACGGGGCCAGCCCCACCATCGGGGGCTTTTTAACGTGTCCTTCCACGTTTTCTACTTTCAAAGATTTGTTTCACTTATCTTTATACTAAATTTAATGTTTCGTTTTATTGCCTGAGATATTTAGCTTCATTTGATTTCATTTTTGGCCCCTAGCTGTCTGGTTTCACTCCTCTCTAAACTACGAGTGTATATAATGGAAGAGCCCAGGTGGTTCTTTCTAGCTTGTCCTCTGAGATCCTGCCACTGTATGTAGTAATTTCTCCCAGTACCTTTTCTGTGATTTATTTTTTCTCTTGGGAAGCTATTCACTCTCTCTCTAAATTTCTCTCTCTCTAAATTTCTCTCTAAATTCAATAATTTTCTTTGAATTCTGCTCATTCACATTGTCTCTTCAGCAATATTTTTAGGTAATGAGAGGGAGGGCATAGCAGCCCAGCAAAAATATAAGCCACACCAGAATTTTTGTTTTCTGTCCTTGGCTGCCATATTGCACTTTTCCTTTTGATATTACTGTGGAAGTGTTCATGGTGGCAGAGTTTTTCCTTTTTCCTGGAGCAGAGAGGGAATACCATGGGAAAGAGATACTGTGCTTTAGTTTTATTCTGCTGTCTTTACCCTTAGGTTCCGTCTTAGCTTAGTTTAGAATTAATGAGGTTTTGACGGAAGCACAAGTTTAGTAAGACAAATGAATGCTTGTAAATTGTGTCTTCTTCTGAAGGAACACTGAAATAAAAGCAACAAAAACATGCATTCTGAATTTTAAGTATAAGTGTTTGATCTTACAATGCTTTAGCAGTTGGATGATGCTGGAGTTTCAAGGCTTGTGGATTGACGGCACTCCATCACGGTGGGTTTTGCTGGCAGGTACTTTTAACTTCTATCTTCTCACTACACTCCTCTCAGCCTACTCAAAAATGCCCATCAAGCTGCCCTTACTGAAGTTGTGTTGTATTCATAGCCTAGTAAGCTGTGAGTGGTATTTCGGTGAGCTTCCATACATTTCTTTCAACTTTTACAGAAAGGGAAATCCTCCCAGGGTGAGAGAGAATTCTGCTTTTATGATCACTCCTGCTGAATTGTACTGTACTATGTGTGATCTGACTGGAACGATGCAAGTCAGTACTGTGCCACCATACCTCTAATGTGGAGTAACAGACCACAAGAGGACAAACAAAAAATTAATGTAATTTGTAGAAAATAAGACCCAGGGGCTGTACACTGTAGATCTAGGGTAAATGTAGAATTTTAATGATTCAGGATAAAATCAGGTAGCTAGTGGATGGCATGCATTTAGTCAACTGATTAGGAAGATAATGCATTTCAAAAGATAACGTAAGAAGCCATGGCAGGAAAGGGAACAAGAATGAAAGGGAAAGGGGGGGAAGGAGGAAGGGACAGCGAGAGATAAGGAAGTTTGGCATTTTCAAAGCTTTTTGGTTAAATGATCATAGTCTATTTGAGAGTACAAATAAACTTAGGTAAAATTCACATTCTGGAATCATAAATTGTTCTTACACAGTTACTTCTCTGGATTGAGCTCAATTTATCAAACATTGGACGTTTGATTTTAGAAGTAGAGGAGACATTTTGGTAACGTTGTTCCCTCTCAAGAATATTTCAAATTAAAGGTATTTCTTCATTTTGTCAGAATAGATTGTTATACATTAAATGGTTTGGATCTTTTTACATGTGGTAAACATCCTAAAAAAATAGCGTGTTTCAAGTAGAAGAATGGTAAATCTCCCTATTTTTCCAAATAAAGTAGGCAAAAAATAGGAGTAAACAGAAGAGGTTTTTAGTGGATTTTATGTAAAGTCACAAAGTATGTTTAGAATTAATCTTGATTTTCCTTCTGTGCTCATCTTCCAAATTCTGTTCTTCCCTAAATGGAAGAGTAGCTATCTATTTTCAGACCATCTACTCAATTTAGCAAAGCTACCGTTATCAAGCAGATAGGTTCTCAAGTAATCATTGCGTGAGAGTAACCGCTGATTTCACTGACCAATCCTCCCTGGTTACTGATATGTCAGAGCTCAGATCATAGGCAAATAATTCTACTGGCTTAGGAATATATCCAGATTGAAGAAAGGGAACTTTCCTTATCTTCCAGCAAAAATATACTTGCATCATCTAGAAAGAATCACAAAAGGTACTTCTCCAATAACAATGGGAAATATTTTATTTCATGTTGGAAATTTTTACTGAACATCTTTTAGCTTCTAGGTACCACATCAGGAATCATTAGGCTCACCCCTTGTATTATCATTAAATCAGAATATTAGAATAAAAGGCAGAACTATCATAGCTTCCATATCATTAAATATATCTAGTTGGAAAATGTATTGAGACCGAAATCTGTACTAATGTACTTTTATCAATTGTTTTGTGTATCATTCAAATTATTCATGTACATTATTTACCTTTACTTTCTATTTGACTTTCATTATTTCCTTCTTCCTCTTTGTGTATTTCTATCAAAAAAAATTGGTAAACCTGAATCTTGCAATGTCAGAGGTGGAAGGAACCCAAATGATCATCTCATCTAGCCTGTTTATTTTACAAATTGGTTAAGAGATGAAACTAACTAGGGACACAGGAGTAGAGAAGGCTGCATTGAGCCCTGAGGAACTCCAAGAATAGGTCAATGAGGGGCTGGCCCAGTGGCATACTGGTTAAGTTCGTGCACTCCGCTTCAGAGGCCCACAGTTTACACATTTGGATCCCAGTCATGGACCTAGCACCGCTCAAAGAAGGAAGTGCTAGAAGATGGAACTGACAAGAAGTACCCAGTGAGAATAAGGGAGGATAGTCTACAAGACTATCTAGATTTCATTTGTTAAATATGGAAGCTATGCATAATATCTTTTCTCAGCCTTGCATGCTAACTTATAACGCTTTTATGATTATGCCTCTAAGTCAATCATGAAACTATTAACATTTTGGGCTGAATAATTCTTTGTTGTAGGGGCTGTCCTGTGCATTATAGGATGGTTAGTAGCATCCTTCGCCTCTACCTACTAGATGCCAGCAGCAACCCCCAATCGTGACAACCAAAAATGTCTACAGGTTTTGCCAAATATTGCCTGTGGACAAAACCACCTGGATTGAGAATCACTGCTCTAACCAAATTTAAGTAATCTGTAGACGTATTGATTGCTACTAGCTGAAGGGATAGAACAACCTGAAAATAGCTGTCTAGTCTCATAGCAAAATTATTAAATTATTTTAGAAATACTTTATGGCTTGTTAATATTATAATATCAATAAATATGATGTGTATTTTTCTATACATTTAGTATTTGTATTAGTAAACAGTTCTACAAGCTTATGCAGGATTTTTGGAGCATAAGCAAAATAAAACTTTATTTTTGGCTGCCACTATCCCTTTAAAATTTATTTAGTCAGAGAATGTCTTTCCCAGTCACTAGAGATGTCCATTTTCCTTTGGGACACTCACTGGTAATAAAAATCCTCTAGTTGTTTTCAGTCACAAACCCAGTCTCAATTCAGAAAATAGCACTCTCATCTTTTGTAATAATCCTGATTTCTAACTTGATGTGGCACTAAATCTCTCCCCCAGGAGGGGCCTACTCGGGGCACTGGGAGAAGGCAGGGCAGTATGGGCTTCTCTTTGGTTCTCCTCTCGCTGGAGCTCAGCACAGCGCAGGCGCTCGTCCTCCCTGCCGCTCTCCATCCTGGGGGGCAGCGGGGATGGGGCACATGAGAGGGCTGCACCCGCCCCAACCCCCCGGCCTGCCTGGCCCGTTCCCCGCTTTGACCTCTATTTATCCTTCTGCAGCATTCTCTTGCATCTAACCTCCCATGGGTCAGGCTCAAGGGTGCAAGAGATTGTGAGGAAAGAGTATAGCCCCATGTGGCCGGTGCCATTGTCTCCCAGCATTGAGACCCTCTGGTGGGCCGATATTTAAGGCTGACTTTCATTTCATAGGCACATTTAGGAGTTCTTCCTGCCTGCAGTGTCCCTCTGACAAAATTAGGCAGCATATATCTTGTATCCTCTGACTAATGCTACTCCTCACCCTGTGGTCTTCCAACATCCACTCCTCCGTCCATTCTCCTTGTTGGAGTCCATGACCCTGCCAGGTCTTCTTTAGCAGGAGCCCAAAAGGCCACAGGTGGGCCCTAGTCTCCATGTGGCCCACATCTGGTGCATGGGAATACTCACATCCCTCTGCCTCAGGAAACTTTGGGAGTGCAGGCCCAACCTCTACCCAATCCCTACTTTTTACTGCCGGAGGTGAATACAGTTACTAAACAGACACAGGCACTAGTGTTCTAGGTTTTCCCAAAAAAGGCCCCCGTTTCAATAAGCTCTTACTAGGCTTGAGGCAGCATCCCCAACCCAGCTCCCTGGAGAAGTGTAACAGCAATTCAGTAGCTCTTTAAAAATCTCACCATAAAATACTCTCTTAATTTTGAACCCTTGACTCTGTTTTGAATCTGAAAGAGGACATGAGTCTCCAAGAATCAGGTCCTTGATATCCACTTCAAAGGTTTTTCTAGAGTGACCTGTCTCACTTTCAATTCACTTGATATTGGTAAATCTAGGCGCCTACCTCAAACTGTTGTTATGACCTTCTGATCTGGCCATGTAAAGTTTTCATTTTCATTCTAATTATTAAACTAAAATATAGACCTTTTGCTACATGAGGATAATGTACTAATACACTAATTCCCCATGATTTTCAAAACTCCACTAAAAACTGTCTGAACCTCTATGTAATCATCTATAAAATGATCGAGTTGTAACAGATGATGTTTAGATTCATACAAGACTGAAAATTCTGTCTCTATAAAGTGTAATTCCAAAAACAAGACTGTATGTAAAAAAAATTTGACTTTATTTCCCTTAGTTTTCGTTAATCTATTTTTCTTATTAATTAGGAGAAGAATTATATTTTCTTAATATTAGGCCCAATGAGGAATTTAAAGCATGTGTAATAGTTTAATCAATCAGTATTTACTGAGTCCCTATCGTGGTCCAAGGACTGCGCCATTACAGTGTGAACGGCGTGGTGCAGCTTAATTTACCTCTTTCAATTCGTCTCTCTATTTTTTAAAAAATCTAAGAATTTCTACAACATTCTCCAGTGTGTATTAGGATAAATTAACCTGCCCTTTACTGGTGGGAGCCATCTCACTTGAAAGTACAATGACCATATTGCCAACAGGCTCTGTAAATCTGTAGGACATCCATAGAGCTGTGTTCTTTATTAAATAGAGCTGTCACTGGAAGTTGCTAATTTCTTTTTTAGCTGTATCTTAGATTTTTAACAGTTTCCTGTGAACTTATAACAGTTATTCCCTATTCAAACACTATCTCTAGGAAGTATTTTTTCAACTTCCTCAATTTTATTTTAATGCTCTATAGTATTTATTGCCGTGGTACATAGTAAAGAGAACCAAATAATGAAACTAATGGTTTGAATGGAGTTACTCAGTGTTCATTGAAAATGAATCCTATCTCCACTTCCATCCCAGGACTATGACTGATGCAGCCACCTTCTCTTTCAAAACAGTTGTTTACCAGTTAAATTCACCTCTATTTTCTTTAGATGCAAAGCAGGCTAAAGAGAATATGACCGTTGTCCCATTCTATGACCTTTTGTAAATTCTTGACTTGCCATTCAGTTGTACTTTTGTGAGATTATAGAGAAAGATAGGCTGTCTTTGGGGGAGAAAAAAAAAGTTCTTAATATCTAAAATTTTAATTTTGATATACTGATCTACATGAAATTCCTTGTATCATGTATCTATGTCTACACATTTCATAAATAATAAAAACTAATGATAGCTAATATGTATTGAATGCTTAATATTTTTATGTGTATTAATTTGTTTAATTCTTATAATAGCATTTTAAGGTAGATATTTTTATTATGTTGAATTTTATTAATTCCACACTGTTTTATCTTTGACTCATTCATTTGTTTTTCTTTCATTTTGATACCACATTTATACAACCTAACAAGTATGTATGGCAAAGCAGTCAGAACAACATTAAGTTGTGAAATTGCAACCAATCTTCTTTTTTTTTTCTTTTTTTGAGGAAGACTCGCCCTGAGCTAACATCCATGCCCATCTTCCTCCATTTTATATGTGGGATGCCTACCACAGCATGGTGTGCCAAGCAGTGCCATGTCCGCACCCAGGATCCAAACCAACAAACCCTAGGCCGCCCAAGTGGAACGTGCGTGCTTAACAGCTGCGCCACCGGGCAAGCCCTCCAATCTTATTTTCTCTGAAGATTTGCTTTCATGGATTTTGAGGGGTTCTCTATTTTGAAGGGAGTTGTGGCAGCCGGGAGCTATTGATCAATAAGTGTGTAGAAAGACATATGATGCAGCAGGGAATAGAACAATTGAAGCTTTGGTTGGCCCTGTGGGATGCTATACACAAAAGATACTTATATGCATAAAAAAAAAGAATTTATATTTGTTAGAGTTGCCATCTGTTTACATATTAACATCCTTTTTTGACCAGGAGGCAATTATAGATACAAAGGATAAGGTGACCTAAATAATCAAAAGTACTAAGATATTGAATTTTCCTGGTAGTTTAGGCATTCAATGATTTCACAGTGACCTCTTTGACTTTCCTCTAACGTAGTCTGCTTATAAGGATTACTGCCATTTTTTTTTATTGCCCTTTGTTGTCTATTGGACAAGACACTGACGTCACCACTACGCTGTCATGCTTTGTCTACCAAAGCTGGTCTGTTAGCTGAGAGAGTAAATGGGAACTCTATCAGGAAAAGAATGTCCAGTGTTTATTCTATTTATTTCTAGGAGAAGATAGGAGAAAGCACTGGGATGTTGATTGGGGAAAAAGAGAAAGAAAAACACCTCTGGATTCATGACAATTTAGTTTTGGCCCAGGGATCATCAGAGTGTTTCCCTGTTGTCTCATGACCTGTTCCCTCCTTCCTCTTTTCAGTTTGTTTTTAATTAATCACTTTCTTTTGTTTTTACCTTGATATCTGGCTGCTTCTTCTCTTCCTTCTTCCTCCTCCTCTTCTTTCCTGTTCCTTTCTCTTCCCTTCCCTTCTTTCTTCTTCCTTTCCCTCTGCCTCCCACTCTCTCTCTCTCTCCCTCTCTTCCTTCTCCCCCTCCTCATTTTCCTTTAAGCTCCTTCCTTTCCCCTGCTTCCATTTATTTAATGCTAATAGGATAATTTCTTCTTTGAGCACTTTCTCTCCCTCTTCCAATAATTTATTTTCAAACTTTGCCTCTGCAGGAGATAGGATTCCTTCTATTTAAGAGCAGGTCAGCCTTAAGCAGAGCACGGAGAATAGCGCCTCTACTCTGGACAAGAACTAGAATAGAATTTCTGCCAGGGCAGGTTGCCAGATTAACTTGGTTGCTGAATAGGTAGTAGCTCAGGGCCACCTTTTTCCTGAACAGAGACAATTTTCCTCCAGCAGTTTGGGGTAGGGAACTCTTTCCTACCAATCTGTGGAAACAATTTGTTCAGGTAAGTGAAAGATAAACAAATATATCCCTTAATTTATTGGTTGTGAATGAGTAAACAAAGGCTCTCTCCAATGGAGACTTTCATGGCTCTTTTGTATGCATTTTGATGCTTGTGGTAGGGGTGTTCATACTCTATCCTGGGCACAGTGGTTACAGTGATCAATACTTAAATCTACATTGTTGGACACATAGACCACACGTGTCAGAAACAAGTTACAGAACACTTTGCAAAGCAACGTGTCAACAGGTCGAAATCAATTTGGCGCAGTACAGTTGAATACAGAACTGCCTCTTACCTGCATTATTTACCACTCAGAGGCTCTTTTGAATCGGAAGTATAGTAAGGATTGCAGTAGTTGCATTAGTTGAGGTTAATGACTATTGAAAGGAACATAGCTGAATTTGGCATAAGAAGTGCCATGGTCAAATCCTGTTTAGCTATGAAAACTGCTAAGTTACTTAAATTTCAATGTGATAATCTTTGAAATGGAAATAATAACAAGGTAGTACTGATAAAGTAATGTAAATTCTTGTGATTTTGCTAGTACATTATGTGGCATATGTAGATAATTTTAAAATATTAACTTAAGAAATGATAAGTAAATGCAGATTAACTAAGGGCAATACCAAGCCTTCATTCTTTTTCACTAATTTGATGTATATTTAAATTATATTTTAATTTTAATGGCCTTTTAAACATAACGGTTTGAAATTTGGTTTATATATTTATCCAACTTTATGTCACATAGGAAAGTTTACCTGAATGTGGGCAAATATTTTCTTTATTCTGTAAATAAGCTACAGCCACCAGGAATTAACTTTTTATAATAAAGAATCCTATGGTGACGCTTTCTCTAAAATAAAGAAGCCTACTGTTTCTTTCTTTCTTATATTTAATTTTGTTTTACTTTTATAGATCAACTTTTCTCCATGTCATTGCAAAGCTAATATTGCAACACCTATAAAGAGCTTCACAACAATAAAAAAAATGCCAATTTGCCACAGCATAGGCTCTTGTTTTAAAGGAAATGGGTTAACAAATAGCATAAAAAAATTGCCATGTATCATAACTCTTTCCAAAAATCTCCATTCCATTGGCTTCAAACCTTTCCAGAGAATATTCAGACATAGAGATAATGAAAAGAAGTGACATCATACCAAAAGAAAAATCTAGCTGAAATCATTATTGAACACTGGAGGAGAGCACTGACTACAAATCTTCACATAATCGTATTTAAATGTAGCTAAAAAGATCATTGAACATTCAGTGCGAAGGTGGCTCCCATTGATGTAATAGGGACCATACTAAACTGTAGTGGCAAATAACAACTTGATCTAGTTTTATTCTTAAACATCTCAACTTAAAATAGTACCATATGTTGCATGCACAATCCGTATACCCAGTGTCTTTCTTGATGATACAGTACTTGGGGAAACTGGCATGGAATATTTTATTAAAGAAGACAGAGCAGATGAAGTTGTGGTTAATAGGAATGGGGGTGGACCAAGGCCTTTATAATTATAGATACTGAGTTTGTATCCCACATTGAGTGGAAAGTATTTTGTAGCATTTCTTCTCAACAGTAAAATTTCCTTAGAACTCTAGTTTGAAAGCCATAAAAAAGGCTTGTAGTGGAGGAACTATGGGGATGTCATTTGTAACCAAGACACTAATGTTTATAATGTGTGCTTTTAAATGTTGCCAGGTGTTGAAGCTGTTATGCACTATAGACTATCATTTTTAGAAAGTTAGAAAAAAATGGTAATATAAATTTCTTTTTAAAAAGTTTAATGAAATCAATAGTAATGGCCAGAGAAAAGTCAATTGGCTTAAAGCCTTATTGTGCTAATTCTGAAAAAAGGCTATGTTTTCCATGAAATTAATATTATCACATTTGAAAATATAGGTTGTCCAAGACTACGTGATGTCAATTTTTTTAATGTTTTATGGTGGGTTGCATATGCAGGATGAAGTCCTTACTACAATGCCATATTCTGGAAAAATTGTAACACACTATAAACAGGGAACATTTTAATCTAGAATGTCTCACCTCCATTTTAGTATAATCCCCTGAGCATTCCGTATGATCAGTGTTCTGTTCTGGCCTGTGTGTTAGTTGCTGGGAAATTACAGGCCTGAAATAAACTTTAAACTGCTGTTGTTATATCTGCTGCATTGTAACAAGTTAACGGAACAGGGTCATTTGCTGCCTGCCTTTGAGGACTTCTGTCCAGCTGGGTCTTTTGCAAAGTCCCTGAGATTCATTGCAAAGAGTCAGAGCCTGAGCACCCGGACCAAAGGCCCGAACCAGGTGTTAAAAATGGAGGCTGCACGTGTAGCTGAGCTCTTGAACGGGATGGCTATTTCTGTCAGCTGCGGTGATTGACTATGCTACTTGTTTAAGTTGTTCTTTCCCAGAAGGCTCCTTGAGGATTACTTTGTGGTCTTTATTGACACCTTTAAACTTTCAATAGCCATTATACTTACACTTTTTCTATCCTGTCATAACATTTTCCATCAGAATTATATTGATTTCTTTTTGTGAAAAAATATAATCATCTTCATAGTGACTGGATTTTTCTATTTCTGCCAGAAAAAAAGGCTATTAAAATGCTTGCACATCTTCCTCAAATTGATACTATGCGTTTAAAATGCTTTTGTAATAATAAATACCATACGGACATATGTATCCAGTAACGGGTTTCAATTTTATGACACTTGCTTCTTAAGAACAGACATATTTTTTAAAGGAAAAGAAAAAAAGTTTCCAGCTCTGGATTGATTGACATTTGTTTACTTAACTCTCTCCTTTTGAAAGCCTGCACACCTATTTCAACCTTGAACAGTTTCCAACTGTGGTATCCTGGAACATTTTTTCATTTATAAGTTCAGTGTTGCCAACCCAAACAAAGTATAATCAGCGATGATCCGAGCAGACCAAGCTGTCTAGCACCATACAATGTATCTGCATACTAATTTCCAAATTCCCTCACATTTCCAGAGAACTAATGGGATCATTTTCATTCTGTTACAGCAACTCAACAGTTACTGAATCACCATCTGTGTTTTCGTTAACCTGAATCAGATATGAATTCTGTTATTGCAAGGTAGAGCAGCTTGTTTAATGATTCTTAATCTTTTCTTTAATTAAATCATGCAGCCAACCTGAAAAATCTATCTTAATGCAAATTAGGAGCTTTTTTGGCATTCGCTTACAGTAATGCACTAATAAGGTTAATTTATGAAGGTTCTCTTCCAGTCTGTACAGATGATATTTGTTCACTGCATATTTTTAGCATATTGTCCCTTTTTGTAATATTTTAAGTAATAAAAACATAGTTATTTTTCACTTACACAAATGAGAGATACTGTAAGCAGCACTCTGTTAACCAAAACTAAGTATGAAAAATATAAAGAATTCTAGGTAAGAGGAGAATTCATTTTGTTGAATTTCAAATGCCAGTTCTCTGGAAATAACTGTCTCTCTGTAACCATTTTCAGTTTCTTAGATATATGAGAAGAGAGAGAGCTGAATAATTAGATGAGGAGTTCCATTTAAATTTTTTAATTCTTTTGGACATAAATTAGAATTATTTTATGATATTTTCTTTACTTTTTATCTTACTATAAAGACTTAGTTACATAATTATTATGAACTGCATTTTGATCATTTCGAAATACCTTGTCTGAATTCTTTTCAATAAGTAGTATAATTAATATTTATTATAATGCTAAATTCAGTGTAAACACACATTTGTGAAGCTGGAATAGATTATAAGAAATAGTACAGGATAAGAAAAGCAACTTGTGAGAATAGTGGGATCAAAAGTTAAAGAATGAATGATAATACTAACCTTATCAAGTCTACTGTTTGCCAATGGGGCTTTCCTTCATGACCCTGACTCTGATCACATTGTGTGGTGAAATATGTCATGTCATGATCAAGACTTATAGTTAGCTGCTGTATTCACTAAGTCTCTTCTAAATCTAGATTTAGCATTTCTCTAAAGAACACCAAAGATGGTTAATTAAGGTAGAATAAAAATTATTTGCCTAAGTTTATTGTATGCATATGATTTTGAGAGCCACATACATGAAAAGCATGTTACACATACATACATGTAAAGATGTGAATATAAATAAGATATATAACATCTGCCCCCAAAAAGTTTAAAATTTTTGGAAGGATTATTAACTTTGCACTTATAAAGTTTTCTAATGTGATTCCAAGTGAAGCATCACTGTTTCTTGAAGCATTTGTATTTCCCTTGCATCGTTTGGCAAATTTGCATGATTGTGCTCTAGTTAGGTAATCATTCACTAAGAATGGACTAAACTTTTAATAAGACTATTAGCAACTTATATCCCACATTACACTTTGAAATGTCCTATAGCAGGATGCTTTTAATGCATGAAATAAAAACTGTATAACATTTTTGTTTTGATTTCGTCATCTATTCCCATGACATTTGGACCCAATCTCTAAATGGTGGTCTATTTATATACATTTTAATATCACAACCTGTTTCTTTAGAACATAACTTGGTATAGACTATTTCCAAAACAAAATTTCCTTATTTGCTACTGACATGGAAATTGAAAGCGTTTTTTTTTTTTTTTTTTTTTTTTAGCATTTTGGGAGATTTCATTATGGAATTCAGAATTATGATATGTCATCCATCCTCCAAAGCCCTGGGAAATAGTGTAAGTAAAAGATGAGTGCTGTGGCCTTAACAAAAAGTAATAAATTGTAGAATATATTGCTTTGGTTACGACCAGGCCCCTAAGCTCACCTCCTTTATCTATAGTATAAATATATGCAAATCTTGACCTGTAGTTTTATATCTCCTAGACTTTGAAAAGATAAAAACAAGCAGATTAATGAGGTAACAAATGTATTACTGCCTTTAACTCCCAAAGTCCAGTATGGCTGTTGACTGTATTTATTATACCTCCAGGTAAAATTCAGTCCAGAGGGAACTGAGCCCAACGGAAAGCATCAGTCATTTGGAGAATAATTATATAGCTTAATTATAATTAGAATCAAAGCAAGACCCTTGTGTTCAATTGCCAACAGCAAATGGGATAAAGTATTTCAAATACTTTGTGTCAGAGATTAGTCTAAAATATATAGGCATTAAAGTAGAGATGTTCTGTGGCATGAGTGGTATCCTTGTATTTGAAACCAAATGACACAGAAATAGTTTTATCTAGGAAATTGGTAAGTTACATTCCCTTTTTACTTCTTTGAGTCAGGATCTATACAATACTGAATTATTACCTTACAGCAAAGCTGCTATTTTAAGAATTTTAAACAAATATTGACTGCTGTCAGATCAGTTTCTAGATTTATTGACTTAAGAAGTAGATATAAACTGAGGTGAAGGCAAGGTCAGGTCAATATTTATCTTGTGAATCAATAGATTTTGATACTAACAAAAAATAAAGCTCAATAAATGTATGTGGTTGATAGGAAGAGGAAAAATCTGGTCAAAAAGTTTGTAATTTTGAAATTTCCTAAGCAAAATCGACTTGCCGGTTTCAGATATTATGGGATATTATATACCCTAAGGGTATACAGGAAAAAATAATTCTGACTTGTAGTCTTGAGAACCTAAGCTATGTAACAGATGCATGCAATGTTCCTGTCTCCATAAGACAAATGTTTTTCAATCATATTGTATTATTAGTTAGGAAAGTTTTCTCTTCAATCTAGCTTTTATTTATCTGCCTCAGAAGAGAAACAAATGAGAGAATGTTTGATGCTGAAGTGGAATTTTGTTCAATTTTTAACCCCATGTTACTTGAAATGTGGTTCCTAAGAATAAACTATAATTGCTCGGTTTACTTGTATCTTACTCATCTTTGTAGCTCCTTTGTGCTCCAAGGTATCTCACTGTCTTAGTCCGTTCAGGCTGCTATAACAAAATAGCACAGACTGGGTAGCCTATAAAGAACAGAAACCTATTTCTCATAGATCCAGAGGCTAGAATTCTGAAATCAGGGTGCCAGTGTGGTTGGGTGAAGGCTCTTTTCCAGGTCGCAGACTTCTCATTGTCTCCTCATGTGATAGAAGTGGGCAAGGGAGCTCTCGGTGGACTTTTTGATAAGCACATTAATCTCATTTATAAGGCCTCTGTCCTCATGACCTAACCACCTCCCAAAGCTCTATTTGCTAATATCATCACATTGGGCATTAGGATTTCAACACATGAGTTGTGGGAAGACATAAACACTCAGACTGTTGCACTGGCATACTATAACACACAAATCTTGAAGTAGTGAAAAGACATTATTTTCCCATAATTCATGACTTCAGATTCTTGAGACTCCTCAATCCCTCAAATCAGTTCCAGGTGATAGACAGTTGGTCCAACATCTATTGAAGGCCACCCATGGGTAGGAAAATATATTTAAAAAATGCACAAACATATGGTCTCTGCCCTCGAGGTTCTTGCCTCGTATAATGTAGGGTGACAGAGCATACGAGACACTGAAGAGTGTTTAGAAAGCATTGGGTAGTTAAACAGAAATTATCATATTGCAAAATGTGTGCATGAGGCACAGAGTTGTGACATGTGGTTTCTTCTGGTGATACTTTTGGGGTCCTAAATAAAATGAGTTACTTAATAGGGAGTAAAGCTATATTTCTATATTGTTGTTCAAATGAGCAAACAAAATCCAAGAATTCAGGGAAGAAATGAACAAGTCATATATTATCTTTGTCAGAAAACTTTTATGAAATATTTTGGTTAGAAAATGATCACAGAAAAATACCTGCAGACAAATCTATAAGATCTTACATAGAAAGTCTAAGCTGGAATATGGCCTTCAACATTATAGACTGTCACATTTTTTTCCCAGCCGATAGGAAATTTGTCTTTGTCTCAAATCTTGTATCATGTCAACTCACCTCTTCTTTTTACACAAACCACCTTCTACTTTGTATATTATATGCCACCTCTCCAAGCCTTTTGTGGGTAGAAAGTATGATTTATGTAATAGCTTTATCACGTTCAGTGCCAAGTGAAATAATTTGCACATAGTGGGTTCTTATTCAACAAATATTGTTGGTTGAACAAACTTCACAAAAATTTCATTTTTTGTAATATATGACTATTATCTTCAACTGGTATTTGTTATTAATGGATTCCCTGACAAAATGTTCCATTGCTTAGATGTCTATGAAAAAAGATACTGCTGCATTTTTTAGAGTAAAAATTGAGTTAACCATCTTGTATGTTCCCATAGCATTTTGCATATTGACTCTTACAATGTGCATCACAATTTAAAGAAATGTTTATCTGTCTACTTGCTATACTAGATTATGCTCTTCTCAAGAGAATGAACTATGTTTTCCTTTCTTGGCATCTATAGGCCCTAACATATTACTCTCCATATAGCAGTGACTCAATATTGGTTGAAATAGAAACTTGCAATAAATGAGTTATTGTAATGAAACAAATTCTATTAAATTAGGAAGGAAAACTTTTAGGACTGCTTCTCTTTGCTGTGACGACACCTACTCAATTTGTGAAAAGTAGGAGGAAAAGATAGAATACTGTCAATTCCTCTGTATTTTATATGTCCTGTTTTATTTTGTTCCTATTGACAGATTTATCAGGGTCTTTGCACATCGCTGATTTACTTTCAAGTATGTAAACAAATTCTTAAAGCCTTACAGGCCCAATGAAAAAATCTACATTTTAGTGTGAATGCTAGTAACTTTGAAGTACATGCTTATTTGAATAATCCAAACACAAACTAATGGTGTTTGAATGCATTCGAAAAAAAGAAGGAATGCAGCAAATTAGACACTGGTATGAGTCACCAGGGGGAAGGGAGGGCAGGAAGAAAACAAGCATTTTAAGGTACAGTAGTTTATTGTTAACCTGACAACCAATTCTAGTCCACAACATCAAAATTCTTCGCTAAACTTGGGAGTTACGCTTCACTTAGAGACAAGGATTGTGTGTTTCTCAAAGTGTGGTCTGTGGATAAGGTGACCACACTATCTATCATCCAAACCTAAACATTTTCAAGAGTTAAAGGGGGCATGCTTAATTTGTTTACTATTAGTATTAAGAGTAATGCTGGGCGGCCAGCCCGGTGGCGCAGTGGTCAAGTGCGCACATTCTGCTTCAGGGGCCCAGGGTTTGCTGGTTCCTATCCCAGATGCAGATATGGCACTGCTTGGCAAGCCATGCTGTGGTAGGCATCCTGCATATAAAGTAGAGGAAGATGGTATGGATGTTAGCTCAAGGCCAGTCTTCCTCAGCAAAAAGTGGAGAATTGGCAGCAGATGTTAGCTCAGGGCTAACCTTCCTTAAAAAAAAGAGTAATGCTGGGATGATCTCAGTCAATCCAGAATAGATTGTTACCTTTACTTGGCCACTTGTATTGGAATTATCTGGGGTCCTTATTTTATTTTATTCTTTTTGCTGAGGAAGATTTACTCTGAACCAACATCTGTTGCCAATCTTCCCTTTTTTGCTTGAGGAAAATTAGCCCTGAGCTAACATCTATGCCAGTCCTCCTTCATTTTGTATATGGGTCAGTGCCACAGCACAGCTGACAAGTGGTGTAGGTCTGCACCCGGGATCCAAACCCATGAAATCAGGCTGCCGAAGTGGAGTACACCAAACCCAACCACTACACCACAGGGGTAGTCCCTGGAGTCCTTATTTTAAAATGTGATTTCTGGGCTCTACTCTAGTCTCATTGCATCAGACAGAACCTCTAAAACTGGGCGTGGACTCTGCATTTTAGCAAGTACTCCAGATAGTAGCAGTTTACATTCATGTTGGGGAAGCTGAGTTAAAGCAATAGGTCAAAAAAGAGTGAACTAGAGTGAAAAGGCAGGTTGTAAATCTTCACACTTGCCCAGGACAATTTCACTCCTTACCATACCTGAACATGGGAGACTCATGATTCTGTATGATTTACAAGATTTATGTTAAGAATTTTATAGTGGGGCTTTGAACCTACACTGGTGTTTTGCAAATCTCCTATTTTACAAATATGATCCATAAAACCAGGCCGAGGAATGACAATAGCTCAAGCCTTCACACAAGCTAGGATGCTTCTGCCCTACGCCACACACCTGCCAGTGACTCACCCGAGAGAAAACACAGGCATGAAAAAGGTGGGATTTAAATAAACTGCTTTCATCTCACTCCTACACCCAATCCTAGGAGCCCCAAAACAAGAACTATAAATTAAAAAGAGACAAAGCTTCTATCTTTAGAAAAATAAGAGAAAATATAAGGACTCTTGAAAGCAGGTATTTTAAGATCACATTTTTTTTAACTGAAAATAAATACTTTAAAGATCACATTATTTTAACTTGAAATACAGTCAAATAGATTCAAGGAAAATATATTATTCTCAGAAGAATTTTTCAGTCTCTTACTATTGCACCCATCATTCACTACGGAGAATTCTAGCCTGTGAAAGGCAGAGTAAACATCAACCAGAACCAAAGAAGAAATCATTTATATTCAACTTTTCCAAAACATGACTCTTTATTGTGGTTTTTCTGAAGAATGTTTATCTGCCAAGAAATGAGCAAGGGTAGGAACAACCGACTATAACAAGAGGAAGGTTGTTTTCTTTAGCATCAGTGGTGATATATGCAGATTTCCATGTTTAAAATGAAAACATTAAAATTGTAGCTTAAATGTTTAAATATTATTTGACCTAAAATAAAAGAAATAAATTCACCAATTGTAGTTTCTCAAAGCCGAAAGGACTATTTCTCATCTAGAACAAAAAAGGCACCATTTGTTTGATATCATTTTGATGAATTATTAATTTTATCACAGCTAAGATGACAGCTAATATTAGAACATTGAATTATTAATTTTCAAATGTGCAATAAAAAGCAGAATAAACATAAACTGAGATGTGTTTTACATACGGGTTGCAGTGCTTACATATTCTATTTAAGAAAAATATCAAAGGAAACAGAAGGAATTAAAAATCTTGTCAACACTTCTGATGAATTCTTTTACTCGGTGTTTTCTATGCCACTTTAAGATATAAAGCACAAATAACATTATGTGTTATCTGATAATAAATGAGATTATTGAACAGTAAAGATATACATTATCCATATTGCAAATCATCTTTTTGTAGTTCCAAGCAAAATAGTTAAATCACAAAACGATCCTAGGAATGAGAAACATCTGTGGTCTTAAATGAT
Source organism: Equus quagga (assembly GCF_021613505.1). Taxonomy (NCBI): domain Eukaryota; kingdom Metazoa; phylum Chordata; class Mammalia; order Perissodactyla; family Equidae; genus Equus; species Equus quagga. The sequence continues at coordinate 88,599,768 of NC_060270.1, forward strand.
TCACCTCTAATCTTTCTGGGATTATTTTATTGACAGATGAAAACTATTTCTTCAGAATAGTTTCAAGTAATTATTTTAGTCTTTTTTTTTGTCATGACAATTATTCCTGTTAGTTCATGGAATAAAGCTCAAAGAGGTCTCAGTCTTCCTCAAATGTACAGTGTTGTGGTTTCAGTTCAGAAACAAGGACGCGCTCTATAGAGCTCTGTTGCGCTAGTGGCAAGTGGTGAGTGTCCTATCAAATATCTGGTCATAAACATCCCCTGGACTCTTGAGCCTTCAAAGCCTTAACACAATTCCTGAATAAGACCGTGTTGCCATAGTGTTGGTGTCATGAGTACTCAAGTAGCGTAGAAGAGAACCACTGCTCAGCAAAGGGACAGTTAGAAGAGATGGAGAAGTGGCTGTAAGGCAGACTGATGGACATTTTTTGGGACATAATTACTCTTCAGAGGAAACCAGTTACTCATCCCAGAGTTCACAACGATTTAGTCGTGATAAAAGATGAATTCACATCCATTAAGACAACAAAACTTTTTTATTTTCTTTATTATGTCATTTACTATTTAGGCACATGGATCAGGGAGTACAAAAAAGAAGAGGGAGTTTCACAATAGATTTTTTTCTTTTCACTGAAGTAGGACCCAAAGTACAAAATGATATGACTTATATCTCATCCAATTTAAATAAGAACGATTTCAACCAGAAATGCTTTTGTGATATTATTCAAAACAATAATGTTTAGTCACTATTTTTACACCCCCCCCATTGCCATGTATGCCCCCACAGAGGGTTCTGTGTAAACTGCTACAAGATTATTTCATTAATAAATTGTTATAGTATCTAATAATTAAAACACATGCTTTCCATGTTATAATACATCAAATGACAAATTTACTAATAATCCAAATCACATATGAAACAAAAAGAACATAGTATCTATGTTCTAGGCCCTCTGACTCTCATCAACTCGGTAAAATAGATGCATCTATTTTCAAAAGATTAAATAACTTGCCCGATATTGCATAACTGGTAAGAAGCTGAGGCAGAATTCAAATGTGTATCTGTGTGGATTCAAATCTCTTTTTCAGATAATACATCTCTCTCTTGAAAATTCACAATGTATATTAAACTCAAAATGTCTGAGAACTCTTAAATAATATTGTGTAAATTAACTTAGCATTTGTTTCATTAGCTTTATATACCCCTGAATCCTCATAATAGCCCCTGAGCTCTGTACTATTATGACCTCACTTTTACTTGAAAGGGGACTGAGACATGAGAGAGCAATTGTTTGTCACCAATAGGGCTGCACTTTGAACTCAGGATGTCTGACTCTCTCAATTGTGGTGCCATATTATGTTCAAGGGATAGATTTTATTGATATAGGCATATATAACACAACATACTAAACTGAATATATTGAAAATTGGAGGCCAAAGAGACTAGACTAACAGGCTCTGTGGCTTCTGGATTCATTAGGAAGAAGTGATTTCTGTTGCTTTCCTTTAAGAGAATTGAGAATTGAGTCAACTCCCTTGGAGAACATGGTGGGTTCTCTCTACTTTTCTCCCTCTTCATTTTCATTAATTGGTCTCCAGCCTTTCCACCTCTTCTTGGCCGCTGACAGGAGTCAACAAGGAGCTTCAGTACACTGAGTATTCTAGAAAGACCTATGACCCTTCATAACCCTCACTGTTAAGAGGCTCGTCATTACTTTATGCCTTGAGACCATCAGGACTAATCTACTTGTGCTCTTTATTCATATTTATGTCACTTACCATAATAAGCCCAGTTTCTGATTCCCTTCACGCTGTTCCACCTATGTCTGCATATCTGTCCCTATTTCTATCCTTCCTGATTCCTGAAACACTTCCACTGGGCCCTCTCTGACTTATGGCCAGCCTTCCATAACCCTTCCTATAGGTCTATCTTCATCCTCTTTAAACGTTCCTTTCCCTTCTTGTTATAAAGGAATGCCAATTCTCTCCTGAGGGTATTCTCCTCTTGAACCCTCTCAAGTAGTACCTAATTTCTCTCCCATACTCCTTCTATTGCTGGACATGAAGCTATGCTGCATTTTCCCCTTGCTCTACTGCTAGACCATTTCCCTCCCTTCTCCCAGAAAATAGTCAGCCTTGAGTCTCAGCTCATCTGACTATCCCACTCAGTACCCCTCCAAGCTACAGTCTTTTAGAGATGTCCTGGGTCCCTCTCCCTCATTGTTTAAAGGTTTAATTTGTAAGCTTGCTGTTGTTTTCTTCAACAATACTCCTAACATAATTCCTGAGTATTTCAATATCTGCATAGTCAAGGATGATAATTTGATACCCTGGCCTCTCCATTCCTTGGCCTCCTCCCTTCCAATGATTTTGGCCTCTGCCTTTCCTCAATCACCCACTCTCAAGGTCCTGGGCTAGACCTCGTCACTACTACTAACTCAACCCACGATACCAATTTAAAGCCTCTCACTCTTGCAGCACCATGGCCTAGACTTATGGCTAGTTTCTTAATTCCAACAGTTCTTCAGACACATTCAAACATCCCACCATGATTTTACTTTTCCTCACTCCCTTAAATCCTCACTTATTATATTATCCAGCTTACTTGCATGGCCTATTATCAATAATTACTCCCTTACATAGACCCTTGTTTCTCCTACCCTTTTCTCTCTTCATGGCACTCAATTGGCAAAGCCCCAACTTTAATTAAATTCAAGCGGCCCTTACTATTGTCAGCCAATCACACTAGTATTTTCCCCTAGAGCTTTCATTCTCTCACATTCCTAAATGACTATTTATGACCTTCTCCTTTTTGCTCAACTTCTAACAACTCATCCCTCATCATCAGTCACACGTAACAACCTCACTTCCTATTTCAGTATGAAAACTGAGGCAATCAGAAGATAACTTCCAGGGACTCCTACTGCCATATTTATTCATCCATCCACCACCATATACTCAACCTTTCCTCTTCCTGTGGCTGAACTTTCTGTCACTCTCTGCTGTGCATTAGATCTCATACTGTCTGGTTAATGAAAGGTTGCACTCTAGCAATTCTCTCCTCACTCTTTTCAACATGAATTTTCCTCTCCATTCTGGATCATTTCTAACAACATACAAACATGCACTTATTGGCCTCATACTTTACATAAAAACAAACAAACACTTCTTTTTATTTTGCCTTCCAATTGCTGGTCACTTTGTTTTTCTCTACAGAAAAACTCATCAAAAGAATTGTCTATATTCACTGTTTCCAATGTTTCTCCTTTTCTTTTGAACCCACTCCAATCAGGCTTTTACACCCACCATTCTTCCAGAACTGGACATCAGTGATCTTCACATAGCTAAATCTGGCAAGTAGTTACTAGACTTCATTTGGTTGAACCTATCACTGACAGTAGACGTGACTGATTATGATATTTTCCTTAAAAACTTTCTTCACTTGACTTCCAGAACATCTCATCTCCTAGTTTTTCTCCTACCTTAATAGTTGGATTTTTTTTCTGTTTACTATGCTGATTCTTCATCTTCTCCCAGACTTCTTTTTGAAGCTCTATTTGTCTCCATCCATACTTTCTACTGTGACTTTCTCAAGATGTATGGCTTCTAATACTTTCAATAGGCTAAATCACCAAATGTTTATATCTATCCAAGACCTGTGCCATGTACTAGAGACTCGTAAGTCCAACTATGTAGTAATTATCTGTTCTTAAATATCTAATGGGCAAATCAAATTTAACGTGCCTAAATGTAATTCCTCATCATCTCCCAGAAGCCTCCTTCTACACTTTTCCTCATCTCTAATGAGGGCATTTAGTTTCTCCTATTGCCTAGGCCAAAAATCTTGAAGTCAATTTGACTCTTCCCTTTTTTTCTCACTTCACATCTAATCCATCAAAATATCCCATTAGTGCTATATTCAAAACATATCCATGTTACAGCCACTTCTATTCTTACGCTTTTAGTCTAATCCCTAGATGTTCTCACAAATATTATTTCTATAGCCTCCAAAATGGTTTTCCTGCCTTTGTTCTTTCTTTCTATGCTAGAAATGGATAGATTTATGTGTATGTGTGTGTGTTACTTAAAGGTGCATGCCCAATCCAGGACTAAATTTCCCAGCCTCCTAGCATATAAGTGGAGCCATGTGGATAATTATAGCCAATGGAAGACAACTGGTTGGGTCACATTTCTGGGCTGAGGTTGTTAATAATGCAGTACTCATTTCTCATGCTCTCTTACACCTCCTCAGAAACCATGGAGACGTGTTGTGGAAGACCATTGCATCACGAGATGGAAGGAGTGTGGATCCACGTGTCACTAATTAGAAAAGAGTGATCCGGGGCTGACCTGGTGGTGTAGTGGTTAAGTTTGCATGCTCTAGTTCAGTGGCCCAGGATTCGCTGGTTGGGGTCCTGGGCGTGGAACTACATACTGGTCATCAAGCCCTGCTGTGGTGGCATCCCACGTAGAAGAACTAGAAGGACTTACAAGTAGGATATATAACTATGTACTGGGGCTTTGGGGAGGAAAATAAAAAAGAAAGAGGAAGATTGGCAATAGATGTTAGCTCAGGGCCAATCCTCCAAACCAAAAAAGAAAAGAAAGAAAGAAAGAAAAGAGTGATCCAAGAGAGCTACCCATTCAGCAGCATCCACATTGGATTTTGTGTGAACAATAAACATTTTATTAAGCCTCTGAGATTTGGAGGTTGTTTGTTACAATGTATCTACTTTCTAACTGACACATTTCCCTATAGCTTGTTCTCCACCAAGTTGTCAGAGTGATCTTGTTAAAAAATAGGTCAAGTTACATCATTCTCTGCTCACTTACTTTACTCCAGTCACACAGGTATCCTAGCTCTTCCTGGAATACACCAACCACTCTTCTACTACATGCCTTTCTGCTTGCTCTTTCCTATGCCTAGAGTGCCCCACCCATAATTCTTGTATGCCTGCTCCCTCTTCTCTTTAGTCACCCTCTTGGTGAGGCTTTCCTTGACCAACTTATTTGCAATAGAATCTGACTTTCACTTTGACATGTTATATTTCATTTCCTGTTTGAATTTTCTCCAGAGAACTTATTAGTATCTCACACTCAATATTTTATTTGTTTTATGTTTTGTCTGTTCCTTTGAATTGCAGCACCTAGAAGAGTGGCTAGAACATTGTAGGAACCCAGTAAATATTTGTTAAATGAAAGAAAGAATTGAATCAATTGAAGAAGAAGCCAGAATATTGAAGAGTAAATTTTTAGAGACGAGTAGAAGCAATAGTGGTAGATGGTAGAGATGCAAGACTGAACAACACCATCATGATCCAAACTCTTATGGAAAGTAAATATAGTTGAGAACATAAATAGATAGGCCATAATGTAGTAACATAGGAAAGGTCTGTGCCAAGAGGTGAGCAGAGCATGATAGATAATGGAAGAGAGGAATCAAAGGAGGAGAACCCATTAAACTTTCTTGAGTTCACAAATTTAGAACAACACTGTTGCTTTGGATTTTGAAATTTAGACATTTCTGATAATTATGTGGATGAAGGTTTTATGGTATGAGAAGTGGAAGGAAGAAGCCAGAAGATTGAAGAGTAAATTTTTAGAGAAGAGTAGAAGCTGTTCCCTTTAAGTTTATATGGCCCGAGGCATGAATCAAGGATGATTTTCTAGCACTAAGTGTTTACAGTGAGGCAAAGAGGCTGTGGGCCAAGGGCCCTGAGGAGAGAACATATTCTCATTTTCCGTCTGAATGCACAGAAGGACCCTTAATACACATGTCTATACTTCTTAAAGACAAGTTGAACCAACATCAAGCCCCTGGAAACTATTATTTTGGTACTTGTTGCTTTGAAAACTAAGTTGGTTATCCATAGGTTTGTTCGTGGAGTCATTCAAATTATTTTTCAGCAAGTATTCACTCCCTCTTTATCCTCACCCCCAACTTAGTTCCATGATCTCATGGTAGACAGAACGTACTTCCCTACTCCTTGACTTGTTTTGACAAATTGGATATTGAAGGACAACATGGTGTGGTCCTCGAAATATGCTTGCGTTGTCAGGCTTGTGTTCTCACACTCCTCCATTTCGGTATGAGAAAACATGCCTCAAATATGTGTTACTGTTGGTCCAAAGAAGATGCGAGATATGTGGAGTAGATCTGAACCCAACACACATATTGGAGTCAAGTCCAAAGGAGCCTAGCCATGCCCAACTTTCGAGACCTGCAGGTTGCGACTGAAAAAGGTCACTGATTTGGGGATGGTGTTAATACATAAATTATTGTGGCAAGAACTGATAAAGAATTAACTGTACTTTTCCTTTCTCTTCTTCCCAAAAATTTTGAAAAGAATTGGGACCAGGCCAGGGAAGAAGTTTTATTTCTATATCCCTAATGAAAATACTAGAGATCTTAACTGTCCTTAATGCTAAATCACTGAGGAATGAGAGAAAGTTTGGATAAGTCACCTATTGATTTTTTAAATTTTTGTAAAACCCTCTTAGACATCCCTTCTGTGAAACTGTTGCAATCTACACGTACAATAAAGTGGCCAATGTGGCTTCCACTTCAAACACAAAATCAAGTTTTTCCAGTTGTGACCAAGACCCACGTGTACACTTTGGAAGCAGGAATCAACAGACCACTCAGTTGGAGCTTATAAATGTTAGTTCCTGAAGCTGCTGGCCACACTCTGGGAGTCCAGGAATGTTTCAGGATAACACCTAACTGCATGGAAAATTGAAAGGTAACGAGGAAACATCTCTCAAATATCATACAGTATTTGTACGAGCAGTCTATCATTTATTTCCTCCGACACATTCAGTACAACATTTTTGCAGCCGAGGTACCTTTGGCCGTGCAAAGCAGGATGTTATTCTCTTATATCTGCTGCCAGAGGGACTGGAAGAGCAACAGCCTTAAAGGAAGTGTAAACATCTTTCATTTAGCTAAATGGAGTGTGAACTAGATTTGCTATATTAAAGAAGGAGCCAAAATAGACACACATACACACACACACATGCATGCATGCATGCAAATACAAAGCCATCTTCTGGCTCTCTCTTGTGAGTTTCTGAGATCTCAGAAGACTTAAATTCACAGTTGTATCAGGTTGTCTTTTTATACCATATAAAGCATACCTTATTGAAATTTACTCTTGCTATGTGACTATTGTATTTTAAAATAGCAAATATTTTTATAGGTCTTGCTATATGTAAGAAAGTGTTCTAAGCATTTTGTTAATATTAATGCACATTATTTTCAAAATAACACTATAAGGGTAGTAATTTTATTATCCTCATATGACCCATGGTGTAATTGTGGTACAGAGAACTTAAGTGATCTGCCCAACATCACACAGTAAATGGTGGAAGTGAAATTTGATTCCAGCAAAAACCAAAACCTTTTGAACATTATGTAAATGCAAAAATAAGACAAGCTGCAGTTTTTAAAATGTGATTTATTTAACAATTATGATTTCAGATCTCATTGTGCAAATAATTTAGTAAAAACAAAAACAATTAAAAGGCTAGAGATTCTTTATCCACCTACTCATGGATTATTCAGTTTTATTTAACTCTAATTATGAAAACCATTTACCTTTTACCATGCATATCTTCGTTAACTAACTGTACTGTGCATTCATCACACACATAGAGAAAGCCTCACTGAGGTGTTGAGATGAGTGAGGGAGAAAAGAGGAGGGAATGCTGTCCAAATTAAGAAAACCAAATTACACAATGCTTATTTTTTAAACGGATCAACTTTTTCAAGTTACATAAAGTCATAGGAAAGATGGGAGAAAATAAGATAAATTCAGCTAGAGTTAGCAATAACTGCTATCATCTTCCGGTCATTATGGAAGGTTTAGCTCTATCTAGAGAGTGGAAGTGTATCCTATAAGAAACATATTTCTGAGTGGTTGTGCATTCTGTATTTCAGGTGTTTTAATTACTTGTGTCACATGACATGAAGTTCACAGGTAACATTACATGGGTTGGGGTGTTCCAGGGTGTTTACGCCTCTTAGGTCTCATCTCACATGCCATGCTGGATGAGTAGAGAGCTACTGTAATGCTATGATTTGAGTAACACCAAAAAACAAGAATTGCTAAAATTTCTTGAAAACTATTTCATACTGAGCACTATTCTGAGCATGTTTCCTCTCTTCTCTCATTCAGTCTTTACAACAGCCCAACAAGGTAAATGTTATCATCGTTCCCATTTTACAGATAAGGAAATTATGCCACGTGGAGGTTAATATGATCCTACAGTTAGTAAGGGTACACACTCAGGCAGTCTTGTTCCAGAAGCTGTGCTCTTAACATCATGCTATCTCTTTTCCCAAGCTTTTCCTTCTCTGCTCCTTGCCAGAGGGACTGCTTTGTCCGGTGTCATTACTTGAAAAATGTGGCAAAGAGGCAACTGCTGAATGCAAACATTTCAGTAGAGAGAGGGATGCATAAAAAGTATGAAATGCTGTAGTGGAAGACTTAGGAGAAGTCAACCTGGGCCGCCAGAATGATGCATCCAGGCGGCAAAATCAAATGAGAAGAATTGATGAAGGCAACTTTCCTTATCCCATACTTACTTCCACGATTGGCCTTAGAGCTATAGAAATCTTTTCAGGCAACAGGCTTTGACCCCCTCAGGCCCTGTACTGCAGTCCTCACTTAGTATGGCAGTTGATTGCAGCTCCATCTCTGTCACAACTGGTCATAGACTGCAGTTTCCAGCAATAAGAATATTAATGGTATCTGTGGGGAATCCAGGGACCTGTCAGCCAGTGGAGCTGGATCTTCACCTGATGCCACTCTCCCCAACTAGGATCATACATTCTTTATGATTGCATTTGCCTGATTTCCAACTATCTTTCAGCAACTTTGTCCCTGTGGAAATGAAGCACTGCTTTGAACACAATTACTTAACTGGTCCAGAAGCCTTTCAAAGAATCACACAACCGCTTTCTGCTATCTCACCTCTTCCCACAGTTTAGCAGCTACCAGGAAACCAATCTTCTTCCAAGCTAACCACCTCAAAAGATGGTCCACCTCACACCTAAAGTTTTGAGCATTTCTACTGCTTAGCAAATACTATTGTCTTGTCTCACCTACCAGGTTATTTCCCTCAGAAAAGAGACCACATAGGATGTTATTTAGGTTCTCCAAGGATAGCTGAACCTCATCACAGGGAACAGCCGTATGGGTTGCCCTATTTTTCTGGCTCCTGATGGTTTCTCTTTTATTCTCATCTTCCACGCCTCCCCTAGTCCTTTATTTGAGTCCCCAAGCACCTCGAGCACCAAGCCCACACAGACTGTGACAGGCTTTACATCTGTCACTAACTGGAAACATAAAGAAAACCTACATGAAGGAAACCTTTTCAAGTTGAACTTCTGTCAAGCAATCGGAGGAGCATGTGGTTTTGTGGTAAGATTTGTCAGAATGAGTTGTGGAAGTGGCTAAGTGTTGCGAGTGGTAAATGACTAGTTCGGTGCTCTCAGAGCTCTGTGAAGGGCGATCTGCTCGTTACCCATCAGTTTCCGATCTCTTCCGAAGCTTAGAAAAAATCCCCCAGTTTTTGACACAACATCACAAGCTATTTTTATTAGAAAAAAATTTGTTACATGTGGAACAAAAATTGCCATGTGCTGCTATTAAAAACTAGTTTTCTGATGGAAATTATTTGAAGAAAAACTCATTTGTGTGATCAGCACAGGACTTCTTGGTAGAGGATCTCAGTGCAATTATCCTTTCTCTTACAGATTAATTCACTAAATATGGTCCAGGTTGTGTACTAGGGGCTTAGGATACATGTTGGTTTATAGTCTAACTGGGGACAGAAAAATACACAATGACGTATCTACAATCTCAGATGACGAGGATAGATGATCAACCAGGCAAAGGAGATAACCATTGTGAGAGAGTCTGCCAAATTGGAACAACTAAAAGAAATTCAGTACGGCTGCAGCAAGATGAGAGAGTGACAAGTGATGACATAATCTGAAAGAGGAGAGAAAGTGAGCACGCGCTGGGGACATCTTCCTGGTCAATAAGAAATTATTGTTAGGTTTTAAGTAGTAGCATGACATGATCGGAATTTTATTTGCTTTTAAAGGATTATGCTGGTTTCAGTAAGGAGATAAGTAGGAGTAACAAGGTGAGAGATATAGTGGCTTTGACTAGGCTGGTGACAGAGGATATAGAGAGACTCGAATGGAAAGAATAGGAAAATTGGACAGAATTGATGTTGTTCAAGAGGTTAAATCTTTTCATTATACTAGATCCCCCTTCTCGTGGTCTGAGCACGTGGACCTCACCAGTTTCAGCTAAAACCAGTCTGCCCCTCCATTCATTGTGCTCCAACCACAATGACCTTCTTTCAGTTCCTCAACTTCAAAGGCTCTTGCCACTCTTGGGCTTTTTTTATATACATTCCCTCTGCCTAGAATGCCCTCTCCACCCCTGGCCCTCTAATTTAAGGTCTTCCCTCCAGGAAGCTTGTCCTAAATCCCTAATCTAGATTAGATATTCCCATTGCACGCTGACTTTTGTGTGTGTGTCAGTCACTCTTGAGTACTTTGGTATGGGGAGGGATACTCTCTCTTCCATTACAGTAGAGATCTTGTCTGCCTTGCTCTTTACTGTGTTCCCGGTGCCGAGACACTGCCTACACAAAGTAGGCTCTCAATATATGTTTATTAAATAAATAAGTAGACTCAGATGGTGTCTTTATAAGTCAATTTTAATAAACATGCTCACATTCTAAAATCAGTGACCAAAAGATTTGTTCTCCTTGGATTATTGCTGGAAATGGATGCTTGATGATGACTGTCTCCAGCTTACAGGTGATGGTCATGAGTTCTAAATTGGTAGCACAAGTAACTCATCTAAATTCCAGTTGTTCTCAATCTTGGCTGCAGAGTTTCATAACTTGGGGAGATTTTAAGAGTATTGATGTCCAGATCTCCTCTAAAGCAAGTGAATCATAATCTCTGGGGGTGGAGGTAGGCACTGGTACTTTTAGGTGTTCATAATGATTCCAATATGCATGAGAGATTACTATGTAATGTTTACTCAGCTGTATCTGAGAAAATCACAGATGTACAGATGGAGTGTCCAAATACATTGCTATAACCTACTAAGATCACAAAACCAAGGACTGCATCATCAAGTTTACAATTTATTTGTTCAACCTCCCTCAAATATTTATTGGATACCTATTATGTACCATTACTACAGTAGGTAATAGAGATGTATTTTCAGGACTGACGGTGACTAGAAGCGCTATTTATTTCTTACCTGTGATAACAAAACATAGTGGCTCCAGATCCATAAAATATCTGACTTGTGTATGCGAAACCACTTTAGTTATCTATGTTTTCATCAACTTGACTTTGAAAGCTCTTGTTTTTATGTTTCATCTTCTAAGCCAGTGACGCTCATGTTTATTTTTTCTGCTTATATGTGCTTTTGCCATATTTCCACAAAGTATATGATCTGTTTAAATGTTATTACATTAGACACAGTCATAAAAGAATGTCTATTGAGATTCATCAGTTTACTCCTGTGACTTTTTCCCTTGTTCAAATTATAACGGAGGTTACAAATAAATTACTGAGAACAGTTGTTATTTTACAGGAGAAGAAGTACCTTATACATCTGCACAGAAATTATTCAGGGCCTTCCAGGAAGATTTCTTTCTGTGTGAATTTGACCGAACTATGTGTCAGTGAGAGGTATGCACCATGACTCTGCTTCAAGCTCTCAGGTCTCCCCTTGGGTTTCCTCAATGTTTTCAAGTTGTAATGGATTTGCAAACATCATTACCAATGGAACTATTTACCACCATTTTGGGGGCCCTTCCAGGGCTGCTGTGCAGAATAGAGAGGCACTGCCTCACTCCTCCATATCATTTGCTTATGATTTCATCCAACTGGAGAAATCTCAGGCCTGCTTCCATTCAGAACCCTTGTCTCATTCTTTTATGTCACTTTTTGTTTCTTCTGGTCATGTGAATTCTCTGCATGGGATGAGGTTGAAGGATGATTGTAATTATAAAAATCCTAGGTGCCATTTTTCCCTTTTTTAGGACTTTATGAAAATGTATGCCAAGTTCCAGAGAATTGTCCTGACCAGTATGCGTTTTCTAAATGTTTATGTTTCCACAGTCCCTCTTCTTTTTTCTCTCCATCAGTTATTAGTAAGAACTCTAATATAAGAAGTACAGAAATGATGACTATATAACTCAATTAAATTAAAAAGTTTATTCAACCAAATAAATTTGCATTTAAAAAATACATTTAAAAAGAAGGTAAAAATATCATGATATTAAAATGGGAATGCAGAGAAAGAACTAGGACTTAGAAGGTATACAGACCAAGGATTGAATCTGGTCTCTGGCAATTACTGTATCTGAAGCTTTAGGCAAATTACCCCAACTTTTCTTCCTAAACCTCAGTTTATTTAGCTGTGAAGAATTATTAATAACTCATGTTTAATAATCACAAAATTTATGTGTTTTTGGTTTGTTTCTGTTTTGTTTTGTGAGAAAGACTGACCCTGAGCTAACATCTGTTGCCAGTCAATCTTCCTCTTTTTGCTTGAGGAAGATTGTCACTGGGCTAACAGCTGTGGCAATCTTCCTCTATTTTGTATGTGGGATGCTGCCACAGCATGGCTTAATGAGTGGTGCACAGGTCCGTGCCCGGGATCTGAACCAGCGAACTCTGGGCCAACCAAGCAGAAGACACAAACTTAACCACTATGCCACCGGGCCAACCACTGTATGTATTTTTTAAAACATGCAAAATTACAAATGCAGGGAAAAATTGCTCTGTAATTGCTTAGGTAGATCTATTTTTCTAAGGCTGTGGTGAAATAAACCAAATATGGCAAGAAAATACATATGACATAGAAGTATGACAATGAATCACTTAAGTATTCATTCAAAAAATATCTAATTAATCATTAAGAAGAATGAACTATTAAGAAGAGTATAAGCCACTCTTCCTAAAAAACAAGGGCTATAGCAGTGCCAGACCTAATCCCTGACTCATGGATCTTATGTTAATATCGGAAAGAAATCTATCAAACTCTCTATCCTACCAGCTTCCATTTCAGCTATTAGCTTTTCTTTGTACTGTCTTTTTCAAGTCAAGATCAAATGGAGCAGGGCAGCTGGAGTGTACCTTTCCTTTTTGCATTTCTGTCACTGGTCAACATCAAAAGCTTTACCTACTTTTCAGGAGAATTTTGAACATTAACGAGACAATGTTTATGAGATGAACTCCTCCGAGAAAGTAGAATATAACTGCAAGAAATTATAATTTATTGCCTCTCAAATGTTATATGATATAAGGTATTCAACTGGATCTGTGCTATTAATAAAAATGTGAAGCTTTACAGTAAAAGGAAGTCAAAATGGGGAAACACTTGGAATTTTTCATTACTTAATATGGATATTCTGTCTAATTTTTAGAAGTCACTCTAGCTTCATGAGGTACTTTGTCAATTAAATTAGATGCAGCTTCTACAAAGAGGGAATGAGCTTTGAGATACATGTTGAAGCTCTTAGGAGGCAAAAGAACAGAGAAAATTATCTTGAGGTTGTTGCTAATATTAGGATGAACCATATGTAACTACTGAGGCAATCATTTTTGTCCTACCAAACCAGCAATTTCATGATTCACTGTAGCTTGTGCTTAAAAATTGCCTTGATTTAACTTTTTATTTATTGAGAAAAATATTGAGCTGACACAATACTGCATCATGAAGAATTTGTATTAGTCATAAGAAATAACCAACTTACAGTTACTTTTATTAATTGGTATAGTTTATCAAAAGTATTGTAAAAATATCAGTTTCTGAAAAATATGGCCTAGTGGATAGATCTTCAATTCACATTGTTCATGGATTTCATTCTAACCTTAAGTGTGATATCTGGGAAAAGTCTGAACCAAGGAGAGGAGGTCTTCTTGGGATAAGAAGCGTTACCAACCATCCTCTAAAATCAATGATGGAGTGAAAATCCCTTTAAAATATTTATGAAACCAAGTCCCATGACTGGAAAAAGTCCACAGTTGAAATTCTTACCATATCGAAACTTAGTGACCAAAAACAGTAGACTACCCAATTTCAAGAGGTTTCCCACATCAGAGGCAGGGGCAGAGTCAGATTTGTGTAGATCAGAATTCCAACAGCACACTTATATTCCACTGATATGCATATTTTAATACAACAGTATCCTAGTAGTACACAATAAGTAATCCAGAAGATTATTCAGATCACTACCAAGAGGTTGTGACGTTCTAATTAGACGATTGCCAAGAATAGGGATGTAGGGACATAATCTTTGATTCTTCTGGGATGCTTCATAGAGAAAACAGATTAAGAGGTAAAAAGATTTTCCTAGAAAAGAAAACAAATGAGAATTGCTCCTTCTGGATTATGTAAACACAAAGTGTAAATGTGTTCTTATAAGAAAATGAATTATGCAGTGATTCCAAATATAGCATGAAAATAAAGTGCATATTAACTGCTGAATAAAAGAAAAGGAAGAGTGATGAATGAATGCATATCTTTTGGCTCATATTTTATAAAAGAAAAGAGGCTTAAACTCTAAAGCTAAGAGGTAGTGTCAGGAGTTGGAGTAATTCTTTTCATTATTAATGATTATTAAGTAAGTTGCAACAACATTTTTTTATACACTCTTTAAGTTATAGTCATCAAAAATAGTCCGTATTAATTCATTCAACTGTTAACCATCACTTGTCAAAATTAACTTTATAAAAATTCTTTCATGTTATCTTCATAACAGCCATAGAGGATAGGAACAAATATTATGATTTTATAGAGAAGACAACCAAGAATTAAATAATTTTCCCATAGCTGACAGACTGCAAATAGCAAAGTCAAATATTCACATCCTTGTACTTTATCAAGTCTGGTGGTTGTTCCTGTCTTTCACGTTCCATTTCCTTATTTCGCAGCATTTGCTATTGTAAGCCCTTGAACATCAGAGACGTTTTTTTTTTCTTATTCAATCTTTATGTAAAATATTCCAATACACGAAACAAAATAAAAATTGCTATATCTTTCTTAATCTACTACCTCCTAGTAAAATTACCATCTTCTCATTGCCTCTGTTGTCCCTACTGTACATGATCATTAGTTTAAGATCATACCATTAAATCCCTGGCTTGAGTCATCACGATAGAGGGATCTTCTGTTATTCTATGTCTTCTGCTGTTTGGGCCATTTTAGAACACTTCATAGTAAATGGAAGGCCTTCAGTGTCTACATAGCATCCTTCAAATTTCAGTCAACATTGTGCATATTTAATTCTTGGTACCAGATTTTAAAAAGGAAAGGATAAAGATAACCAAACTCTGTTCTGAATAAGATATATAAGCTATTTAGAGAGCCAAGAACAATGTCATGTGAAATTTATTATTATAGCCCTTAGAGCACCTAGGGTGACTTAGCATTGGGAGGTGAATAGGATCTTGGTCTCTATGCCAAATTCTGAGGAGTTCAATGGCAACCCCCCAAGTTCTGAAAATTCCCAGGGCCTTTGGTTCTCATGATCCCCTTTGGATTGATTCCAGCTGTTGAAACTGTAAACTCTTGTTTCCACACACATGTCAATTCCCATGGCTTATTTCCATTCTCTATTAGATGCTGAAATCTAGACATGGGACACAGCTCCTTTTGCTTGATTTTCCTTTGTACAATTTACAGAGAGCATTTTTATACAGAGGGATCTTTATTAAAAGTTTGGGGAGATGGAGAGAGAATAAAAATGCAAAAAGTTTAAATAAGTTACTCCTTAAAGTCTTTTGACTTCACCCCGACACCACTGGTTATATTTCTTTGTAAGTTTTAGATACATTACGACATTGTTGCCATCTTCCCACTTCCATTTTCCGCTGCTATCCTCCACCCCAAATTCCTCTTTTCTAATGCAGAGTGATGTCTCTATCTCTTTCTTCTCACAAACTATGACTTTCAGTACACAAGTATCATGTATTTTCCTTCAAAGTGAATTCTCCCTCTAGGAACAATTACAGTATAATGCTGTCTTTTCATATGGTTATATAGTTTGGCCAGCAAAGAGTGTATGTGTGTGTGGGTGTGTGGGTGTGAATTTTTCAATAAGTTGTCCGTATATAAACTGTGGGAGTTTTCATAAAAATCCACATTTTCAGCTTCTTTTGAGAAATAGAAAGTCTGGAAACACCAATCCCTCATATTTGGATGAGAACAAATATATTATGCTGAATAGTGACTGGCCCTGTTAAATGGAGCGTAACTTCTCTGATTTTCAAAACTCTCACCATTCTCTGTCTTCCAGGAGGACTCTTTTTCAGTTACGTGTTTGAACTTTATAAGCTTATCAAGTTGCATATCCTAGCAAACTAAGAACCACTGAGAAAATGGATACACCTATAAAAGGTTTGTAACTAGACAATCAATGGAAGTGAGTCAATCTCTAACAAATATGGTAAACTCGTTGAAAAGACAATAAACTGAAAAACGAGTAATCATTGATAAAGCTTCAGGCACTGCTTATATCAAGAATAAAATACCATAGGTGACTGAAAGGCAGATCAGAATGTCCTGGGGAGCTTTTTAAATATGCCAGATATTAAAGTGAATCTGTAGAGATTCTAAAGTTCGAACATGTAGACTGAAGCCTTGGAATTAGTTTTCCTAAAATGTTTGCCAAGCGATTCTGATATAGAGTCAGGAATCGAGCAGGGGCCGTAAGCTTATAGTACCTAATATATCAACAAGTTTTTATTGAGCACTGTGCCTGACATCAATATTAACTACAATGTCTGCTAAGTACACAGACTCTTCTACTTGAAGTTTCCACAGCCAACTGCCCACTAAAGAAGGATGATTTTGCCATATGACCCAAGGACAATTGAACAACAGAATGGCAAAAATTCCCACACTGTGATTTGGCTCAAAATGATTAACTGAACCAATTAGATTCTCTCACTCTGGCAACAAATGTGGAAAGAATGATGGGATATCCATGTTCACTAAAAGTTAAAAGGTCACAACAGCGACATTGGAAGGGTTCTGACTGGACCACATGCAGTCAGAATTTATGAGAGAGCAGAAACTACAATAAGTTCAAAAAACTATGAGGTGGAGGAGAAAATACACATACAAAAACTAAAGATTGGGCAAGGCCTGGATAAGAAAATAACTAAAATATGAATGAGTTGAGGAGCAGACACACAATCACACAAGTAGTGACTACGGAACTGGGAGTAACTGGGGGCCTAGAGAGAAGATCCAGGACCTCTAATGGCTGAAACCTCTAGCACTTACTTTAAACTAGGACTGCCCTCATATTTCTTGTCTGAGCACCTGGTTTTAAGTTTTTCCTGGGATCCCACATGCATATCCTTGGAGTAAATTATTCATTATTTGACACAGCTAAAACATGTCCTTGTTCTTTATAATCAGTTATCAGTAATATGTATGCCTTATACACACAGATAAGGAAGGGAGAGGGAAATTTTTTAGAAAACCAGCCTATCCATTAACATCACATCCTCAGCAATGTTATTGATTCCTAACACCTACACCACCTTCCACCTGAGAATACTTTCCAGGTGATGTGTGAAAATTAATAATGTATTTATTTTTTGCCTATGTAATTAAGCAATTAAAGATAGCAAATTTGTTCTGAGTGATTATGGCATTATGCTAAGTATATATAAGAGTAGTTTCACTTTATTCCAGATTGCCATCATGGGTTAAGGTCTGAAATGGCATGAGCAATGCCCTGAGAATTCAGTAAGAGAGGAGAAAGAATTGAAAGCAGAGTGAGATCCAGGGACAGGCTTAGTTTCAAGGATGGCATGAGAGGAGCCATCGGCTTAGACTTCCTGTTGAGCGCATTACCTGCAAAGACCTTTTGAAAATATTCTAATGGATACCTCCAACAAGTTTCATCAAAGTGACTGTATTAAAATGTCACGTACTTACAGTATTTAAAAACTCAACATCCAAGTATATATTCAGCTGGAGGAGAGAGAGGTCCATTTACTTCTAATCACTGCAATACAACACCCTTTCTCCTCACAGGTAAACATAAAAAAGGAAGAAACCTCAACACTTACCACCACCATTTTATACCTCTTGGTCTCTCTATTACCTCTTCCAACTTAGACTCTTGTCGTTACTACTACCTGAAACAGCTCTCAGTAAGGTCAACAATAACGTCAATATCATTCAATTCAGTGCATATTTTTTTAGCATGCTTCTTACTTGACACCCCTGTTTCTGGGAACACCTTCTTGCTTTGACTTCATGACCTAAGTGCTCTCTGAGAGATTCTCTTGGTATGCTATGGTTTTGAGGCTCACCCTCATCCATCCAGCCATGAAATTTGAGAATTCTTCCTAGTTTAGTCCCAGATCTCCTTATCCTCTCACTTTTTATTTTATCCCTTAGTAATCGCATTCTTGCCCATGCTTTCAATGACTATCTGTGTATCCTGATGCCTCACAATCTCTGTCTCCAGCCAAACCTCTTCCATGAGAGGTCTAACTACCTGCTGACTCAAAATGTAATATTGCTTCAAATTCAACATATCTCATTGCTAACTCATGAGTGTTCCTCCACCTATCCCTTTACCACACATTTCTTCCAAATCTGGTAAACTTCAGAATGTCTCAGTAAGAGTTCCCTCCATTAATTTTATTTGCATTAGCCATAAATCTCAGAGTCACATACAGTGCCAACCTTTCTTTTATTCTTATATACAAATCATCACTAAGTCCTCCTAATTTGGCTCCTAAGTATTTCTTCATTTCCACTACCAAACTGCAGAACCCAAGTCAAAACTAACGTTATTGCTTGGGACTGTGAGCACTATAACCACCAACTGATTTGTCCACCGCATCCAATCTGATCCCTCACCAATTCCATCTCAACACAGCAGCCAGAATAATATTTTGAAAATAATAAAGTGATTATGTGACAGGTCATTGCTTACAATACCTTCCATTGCAGTCCATGATTCTTAGATACAATCCAAATTCTTAAATGCCCTTAAATATGTAATCCAGCCCTGGATATCTCTCCAATTACATCTGTCATCATTTCCTGCTTACCCTTTTGCTCCAGCCCTATTTGTCTGATCTTAGTTCCCATATCATTTGGGTTTCTGTATGACTTAGGGAATTGTGTATGTACTTCTGTTCCCTTTTCTTAAAATATTTCGAAGCTCCTCCCCCTCTCTCCAGATCCATACCTACTGTTCCAAAGGATATCAGATGAAGTGTCATTTCCTCGTGGAAGCCTTCCTTGATCTTGAGCCCACATCAGCTTTCTTTGTATAAACACTCACAGAAAGATGCTCTTTTACTTTGTTGCCCTCTCCTCCTTCTTCATTTTATAATACTTTAATAGAGGTAATTGATATTTCTTTCCTCATTAAATCCCCAATTCAGCAGATAAGATACTGCATTTTTGTCCAACATTATTACCCTAGGTTTAGAACAGTGCTTGGCTCCTAATGGAAAATCAATTAAATACTGTCGAATGAATGCCCAGTAAATAGAAGTGATTATTGAAAGTGTGAAGGCAGCAATAAACATAGAATGGAGAGTATGGGCAAGAGAAAGAAGAGAAGAGATTTCTTCACAACGCCTTTAAGTCGAGGCCTTAAATTGTGAGGAATGATACTTGACAAACATAAACCAGTTCAATCAACAAGGTTGGGGGGGAATTTAACACAAGAGTACAAGAGTATCCCTTGGAATCCAAAACAGGAAGCATATCTGGGCTTCAAAGGAGGTTGAAACCAGGGACTGGAAGATTAGAAATTGAGACTGACCTCTCTATTATTCTGGGGCTGCACAATTTCACGTGTCTTTTTGTCTCTGCTTCTGTTTCATTCTTAACCAGACTGCCTTTCTTTGCCTCAGTTTCCTTTTGGAGACTGAAAAATGTAACATCTCCTGTTCTAGTGAACCACAGCGATTGGTGAAATTTCTATACCTGCTACTTCACATTCTTGAGAAGATATTATTATTGATGTAGCTTAAGTAGGGTGTCTACCTGATCCAATAAGCTATAGCCGGAAGGACAAAATCAGAAACGTGGCTACCTATTTCTCTTCCTTCCAGGGTAGATTGTGAAGTCATTCAGAAAAATAGAGTAGTGGGCAACTAACACTCAAGAATCTGCTATGCTATGCTTAGCAACAGAATGTATATAGGGGGTGCTAGAGAGTTGGGGGAGGGGAGAGAGACAGTGAGTTGAACATTTCCAGGTTGACTATTAGAAAAATTATAGTGATGGTAGGAGAAGGAAGTTCACAGAAAGAACTAGATTGGAGTGAAGAGTTGAGAATAGGATTGAGTATTGTTGAGAATTGTTGCATTCTAATAGAGACAATGTGAGATTAGTTTAGAGAAAATGGAGTCATTTATCATTGGGTCATGTTTTTCCCTTGATATGTGAGAAATTGACCCAAATAAAGCTTTATCTAAATACAACTCTCCTCACATCTTGATTCCTCAATATAACCTACCAACTCCTTTCCTTTTCTCCAAGATTTATGTAGATAAATCATATTAACGTTTTCCTCCTGCTGTCCTCTTAGACATAATTTCCAACACTTGTTGATTGACATTTGAAATTGAACAACAGATATGGTTTTGCAAATTCAAGCATGATATGAATCATGTTAAGGCAATTCTCTGAAATGAAAAATGGTGGCTTCGTAAACTCAGTACTTATACTAATGGCAAGATTCCATCTATGCACTACATCTCTAAACTTAAAATAGATTCAGAAATTTACTTTGAATCTAGGAAAATTGAACTACAGTATAAAACATGCTTATTTTCCTTGGAAAGTTTTGTTGTGTGGTTGTTTTGCTTTTGTTTTTGTTTTTTTGAGGAAGATTAGCCTTGAGCTAACATCTGCTGCCAATCTGCCTTTTTTGCTGAGGAAGATTGGCCCTGAGCTGACGTCCATGTGCATCTTCCTCTACTTTATATGTGGGATGCCTGCCACAGCATAGCCTGATAAGCGGTGCATACGTCTGTGCCTGGGATCCAAACTGGGGAACTCTGGGCCACCAAAGTGGAGGACATGAACTTAACTGCTATGCCACCAGGCCAGCCCCTGAAAAGTATTTTTTTTTCATTGACAATCTGTAGATAAGTGCCAAAAATGTTTGACTTGGCAGTCAAACTGTACATACTATGGACAGCTGGCCTGTAGGGCTCCTGACTCATAATTTTATGGAAATTAAAGAATATAATTCATAAGGACAATTGCAGTTGACTTTGTGAGAAGGTAGACAATATATGATAGGGAAGTACCAAACATTATTGTCATACTTTTCACTTTTTATGGAGCTTCTTAGAAATATATTATATTTATATTCAAAATGAGAGTGCTTTGGTTGTGCCCATTTTCTAAAACCACCAAGGCAAAAAAAAGAAATCAAATAAGTCATCAGAGAATTAAATAGCATGACAAATTATGTCAGAAATTGAGATATGAGAATTTACACACGATAGCATGTGTTTTGTGGGTAGTGATATCACACTGAAATATAATTTGATCAAATATTTAAAGAGGTAATAATTAATTTTTAAAGAATTGAAGTGAACCATAACTATAAAGAAATGTTATTGTTTATTTTTAATGCCAGAACAGTATTCCTGATGCAATTTTAATATTTCATTAAGGCAGTAACTTGAATATTGTGGGTTTTATCACAGATTTTCATGTTTGATGATATATTTTTTCTTCCTGAAAAAAGTTGGAATTTTATTGTACAGCAATAGTAGATGATGATAAGTGCTCTTTTCATATCCATTTGAATATGGTCTATTATCATTAAATTACTAGGGCTTAATCAAGCAAATTAAGACAAGTATATTGGCTTATGTTAGAAACGTAACTTATAATCATGCATAGTGCTCCATATTTTATGGGAATTATGCAGAAACATTTTGCTAGATGTTTTTCTTTAAAACCTTTCTTATGCTGGATAGCTCTTAGGTGTTTAAGTTATAACAGGAAACGTCCTTTAAAATTTGTCTTGCACTTTTTCATTAGTTTTACGCAGTGTATTTTTCACAGTTTGAGCATTTGTCTCTGAATTTGGGGAAATTCATTTAAGTCTCTTGTTTCAGCCATACTTAAAAGCGTGACCTACTAAAATTGAAAGAGTATACACACATTAACATGGCTGTGGAGATAGTATTTGGCAGAAGGATGCATGCTAAATGAATGTTTGACAGAAAGCATTTAAGATTTTTAAAAAAAAAAAGGAAAGAAAAAGACTCCTAAATTTGACAGACAAGAGCAACATATATTTGCAGTTTTCATTTGTGAAATGCAAAGAGCCATGAACACAGAATTGTACTCATTTTATGACTTTAGCTTTTTTGTACACTTTACTCTGACTCCAACTTGTGGCTTCTGTTTTATCAGTGGTGCATTTATATTCTGCCAGACTTGAAAACTTAGTCATCTGTGACACCTTTTGCTACTTTAAGTTCTGTAAGCAATGTCATGAATATCTTTATTTTATTCAAAGAGATGTTATTCTTTCATATGTTATTGGTAGAGTTCTGAGAATAGTTTTTCCTAGTAGTGGGGAATAATTAGTCCTAGACTTGGGACTGCATGAGTCCTGCTTAATAAACCATAAAAATAAGACCCAAAAGTATTAAACTGTCTCTAAGAAACTTTACTGTATCTCAGAACATAGCTTGAGAATATTTATGGGAATATAAAAAATATCTAGCATTCATCAAGATTTACAATGTATGGCATTTGATAAAAAAAAAAAATTGCTAAGCATGCAAAGAGTCAGGAATATACAACTAACATCATGATAAACCAATCAGTTGAAACCAACCCAAAACTGACACAGATGGTAAATTAACAGTTGTTCTAACTGTATTCCAAATGTTTAAAAAGCTGAATTGAAACATGAAAATATGAAAAATGTAAAGAGCCAAATTGGACTTCTAGATGAAAACTACAATGTGTGAGATGGAAAACACAGTGTATGAGATTAATGGCATATTAGCTATTGCAAAAGAAAAAAGTAATGAACTTGAAGATATAACAACAGAAACAATCCAAAATTAAACACACAGAGAAAGAAAATAATTTTAAACATGTACAGAGTATCAGATATCTATGGTATTTCAAGCAGGCTAATCCATGTTTAATTAGAATCCTGAAAGAGGGCTTTGGAAAAATATATTTGAACAAAACTTGGCAAAATATTTTCCAAATGTGATAAGATAGTAACCTATAGATCCAAGAAGCTCAAGGACCACCAATACACACAAATGAAAGAAGGAAAGAAAGGAAAGAAAGGAAAGAAGGAAAGAAGGAAGGAAGGAGGGAAGGAGGGAAGGAGGGAGGGAGGGAGGGAAGGAAGGATGGAAGGAAGGAAGGAAGGAAGGAAGGAAGAAAAGGAAACTACAAGACACATGACAAAGTTCTCAAAGATAAAGAAAACTTTAAAAAAAAACACTAGAAAGGAAAACTATGAACAAATTAAGGATGAAAGCAGATTTCTTGTCAGAGGGAAGGCAAGTGAGAAGTCAGTAGAGGGACATGTTTATAGTATTTAAAGAAAAACTGTCAATCTAAAATTCTATACCCAACAAAAATATCTTTCAAACAAAGGCAAATAAAAATATTTCAAGACAGAAAAATTTATCACCAACAGACCCATCCTATAAAAGATGGTAAAGCATATTCATTTAACAGAAAGAAAATGATATAAGATAAAATCTGTATCTACAAAAAGGAATAAATAGCACCAAGAATGGTAACTTAGAAAAGATATATATTATAAACCCTAAAGTAATCATTAAAATAGCAAAAGAGTTATAGTTAATAATATAACTAAGAAGATAAAAATGGAATCATAAAAAATATTCAATTTATAAAAAAGAAGCTTTTTTTGTTAATCCAACATATCTATCGCAAGGGCTTAACTGGAGACTTAATTCAATGAAATAGAAACAAAACAAAACTGACACCACAGCCTAAGATGCCGAGTTTTAAACAGAAATTAATGAGAGGAAACATAATCAAAGGAGAAATAAACTGACAACACAAGGAGAGAGGATGAAGAGCTGAGGACTGGTACCTTGACTGAAGATCTGCTTTGAGTAGATTTGTTTTGACCACTTCTTAAAGGTTATGGATTTTTCTTCCATATTGGATAGGAGAGGTAGAATACACATAACAAGATGTTTATATCAATAATCACCTTAAATGTAAATGGTCCAATATCCCAATCAAGAGGTAAAAATTGTCTGATGTTGGGGGAGAGCCAACTACATGTTGCCTGCAGGAAACACAATTCATATAGAGAGGAAAATATGGGATAAAAGTAAAATGATGAAAAAGGATATGCTATGCTAAAATTAAACTAAGATAGCTAGAGTAGCTGTTGAATGTCAAAGTAGATTTAAAAGCTGAGATCAAGAGTATCATTTAATAGTAATAAAAGGTTCAATTCATTAAGAGATATAACAAAAGTAAACATTTATGTACCTAATAACAAAACTTCAAAATACATGAAGCAAAATCTGATAAAACTATAAAGAACAACAGATAAATCCCTAATTATAGTCCAATATTTTGATATCACTCAATAATCAGTAGAACATTTAGACAGAAAATCAGTTTGGATAGAGAAGATTTGAACAACACTAGGAACCAACTTCACCTAATTCTTGTTTAGAGAACACTCCACTCAACAATAGCAAAATACACATCTTTTTCCAAGCATATATGCGACATTTACAAAGATAGACCATTTTCTGCACCATAAAACAAGTTTCAACATCTTTTAAAAAGTTTGTGTCATATAAAAATGTGTCATATAAATTATGCTCTCTCATCTCAATAAAATTAAATAAGAAATCAATAATAGAAAGATGTTTCAAAAAATCCCCAATATTTGTAAGCAAAGGAACACATGATTAAATAACCTATAGGTCAAATAGGAAATCAAAAAAGAAATTACAAAGCTCTTGATCTAAACAAAAATGAACATGCAACATTTCCAATTTGTGGGATACTGCCAAAGCAGTACTGAGGAAATTTATAGCACTAGAAAAAAGGAAGTTCTTAACTGAATGATCTCAGCTTCCACATTAAGAAACTAGATTAAACCCAATATATATAAAAGAAAGGAAATTGTAAAGACTAGATACAGAAATCTGTGAAAAAGAAAACAGAGGAATAATAGAGTAATTCAATGGAACCAAAAGCTGGTACTTAAATCTTAAAAAATTCAATAAAATTGATAAAACTTTAGCCAAATGAACAAGAAACAGAGAAAGAAGACACAAACTACCAATATCAGAAATGAGAAAAGTGACATCATTTTATATTCTATAGATATTAAAAGGATAGTAAGCTAATATTATGGATAATTTTATGCTAATAAACTTAAGGAGTTGGATGAAATGAAAAATTCCTTAAAAGACAAAACTACCAAAGTTTACTCAAGAAGAAATAGACAACCAGTAAATCATATCTATTAAGTAAATAGAATTTTTGTTAAATAACTTCATAAAGAAAATTTCTGGCCCAGATGCCTTCACTGGAAAATTCTTCCAAACATTTACAGAAGTAAAATACCAATTTCATATAAATTCTTCCAAATAATTGAAAAGGAAGAAATACTTTTCAATTCATTTGATGTTAACATTATTCTGAAACCAAAATCAACAAATACATTATATTAAAAAAGAAAACTTCAGACCACTATTCCTCATCAAAGTAGATGCAAAAACTTTAGGCAACATTTTAGCAAATAGGATCCAACAGTATATAAAGCGAGGAATGCATGATAGCCAATTTGATTTTGTCTCCACATTCAAGGCTGGTTTAACATTGAAAATGTAAGCTGCTGTAACTCATCAAATTAACAAACTGAAAAAAGAAAACACAATCATCTCAATCAATGCAAAAAAAAGATTTGACAAAATATGACATCTATTCCTGGGAAAAATTGTAAGCAAACTAGGAATAGAAGGGAATTTCCTCAACCTGATTAAGGAAATCTAAAGAAAATCTACAGTTAACATCATAGTTCACAGTGAAAGACTAAATGCTTTCCACCATAAGATCAGGAAAAAAACCCCGCAAGGATGTCCGTTCTCAGCACTGCTATTCTACATTGTACTGAAGGTTCTATCTAGTACAATAAGACAACGGGGAAAAAGACATCCAGACTAGAAAGAAAAAAGTAAAACTGACTTATTTACAGATGACATCATCTTCTGTGAGGATTATCCAATGAAATCTATAAGAACTCATAAAACTAATAAATGAGTTTAGCAAAACTACAGGACACAAGCTAATTATGCAAAATCAATTATATTTTTATATACTAGCAATGAACATCTGGAAATTGAAGTTGAAAAAAATACATTTATAATAGGCATTTAATATAATATAATATAATATAGTATATATAATAGTTATATAAAGAAATGAAATACTTAGGGATAAATCTGGCAAATGATATGAAAGACCTGCATATTAAATTCTATAAAACATTGCTCAATAAATGGAGAGATTCATCATGAACATGCATCAAAGGCCCCAATATCAAGATGTTAACTCTCCTAAAATTGATGTACAGATTCAATACAATTGAAAAGAACATCCTAGTAGGCTGTTTTGGTAGATATTGACAAGTTGATTCTAAAATGTCTATGGAAATACAAAGGACCTAAAATAGCCAAAATAGCTTTTAAAAGGCAGAACAATGTTAGAGGACTAAGACCACCAGATTCCAAGACATTATAAAGCTGTGCTAATTGAGATAGTTGTGGTATTGGCATAAAATTAGAAAAGCAGATCCATCCATGGAATAGAATAAAGAGCCTAGAAATAGATAAACACATATATAGGGAACTGACCTTTTCTTTTTTTGGTGAGGAAGATTGGCCCTGAGCTAACATCTGCTGCCAATCTTCCTCTTTTTCCTGGAGGAAATTATCACTGAGCTAACATCTGTGCCAGTTTTCCTCTATTTTGTATGTGGGATGCTGTCACACCATGGCTTGATGAGTGCTGTGTAGGTCCGTGGCCAGGATTTGAACCAGTGAAACCTGGACTGCTGTGGTGGAATATGTAAAGTTAACCACTATGCCACTGAGCTGGCCCCTAGAGGCAAATGATTTTTAACAAAGAAACAAAGATAATTTAGTAGAGAAAATATTTTGTTAACTATGGTGTCTAAAAAGTTGGATATCCATATACTAAAAATATCAACTATAATACATACCTTGCACTATCTATAAAAAAATTAACTCAAAATGAAGCAAAGACTTTAATATACAATTGAAATGAGATAACCATTTTGGAAAATAATTTGGCAGTTTCTCAAACAGTTAAACACACATCTACCACGTGATCTAGCCATTCCACCTCAGTATTAACCCAAGAGAAAGAAATCATGTGTTCACACAAAGAGTTTAATAGGAATGTCCATATCTACTTTATTTCTAATAACTAAAACCTGAAAACAATCCCAAAATCCATCAACTGATGAATGGATAAGCATTAGATAACTATTCAACAACAAAAAATTAACTATTGAAACATGCTACATCGTGGATGAATCTCAAAATAAATATGGTGAGTGAAAGAATCTAGACCAAAATAAAAAACAACTAATTTATGATACCATGTATAAAACAAGTTTGGGAAATGCAAATTTATGTATACTGACTGGAAGCAGCCCAGTATTTGCCCAATTTGGTGGGGGATGGGGAGACTGAGGAAAAAATGGGAGGGACTGGGAAGGGCTAAAATGAAAACGCTGTGAGTTAGTGAAATATATCCATTATTTTGATTTTGGTAAGGGTTTCATGGGGGTATATACATGCTCAAACTTAAAAAAATTATGCACTTTATATATATGTGCAGTTTACTGTATGTCAATTATATTGTAATAATGCTGTTTTAAAAAAGAAAAAAATAGAACATAGGCTCAGGAAATGACAGGGAGCACTGCTTACTTGAGACAGATGTACTTGGAATTCTCCACTCATATGGATGTGCTCCAACCATTCCAAACCCATCTTTGTCCCTCTTCTCCAGACCGAAATCCTGAGAGAGAGACACTGAAAGAGACAGAGGCATAGAGACAGAGACAGAGAGACAGACACTCATTTACCCGACTTGAGTCAGGTGTCTACCATTTGCCAAGGAGTGGGCAGATTACTTTGGTTTGAAGTCTCCATGCACGTTAAAGAGAGATAATTTCCCCAAAAGAAGTTTGGGATATTATTCTGAAAAGAAAGAGGAATGAATGGCCAAATTAAATACATTTTCACTTAAGTAAGCATATCTGTCCCTACGAATATTTATTGATTGCCTACTACAAGCTGGATTCCAGAGTTTGGGAACACACTGATGAAAAGACAGAGAGTCATCCTTCTTGGGAAGTCGTACAATGGAGAAAATCTATGTATAAAGAGGTAATTCGAATACTCAAATGAATTACTTATCCTCTAAGTCTCAGGTTCTGCCCAGATCCATGAAATCACCTCACAGCTTGAGCCAGCACACAGAGGCAGGAAGCAGGGGGAAAGTTGCAGGGCTAAAAAAATAGAAAGAGGAGGCATTACAGGAGTGAATACCTGGCAGCAAGCATTTAACAAAGAGGAATGTAGTAAAGCAAACTCCATTAAATATAGTTAAAACAGAAGAGTGAGCAATTGCAAACCAAAGTTTAAGCACTTTTTGCAAATAGTTAAAAACAAAACAAAACAAACCTTCCTGAAGCAGAATAGCTATAGTTCAGGATCAGAAGTGGTGAAGGAAAGAAGCACTCTCTGCAGAGAGCAGGACAGACTTCTGAAGATTGTACCAGTTTTTTGGACAGGAAGAATTACTACGTAGGTCAGTGCATAGTATCTGTCGGTGGGAAAACCTAGGCTGACAAGCTTCTCTGTCACTTATGGGTAACAATTAACTTTGAAAATTAAGTTTTCTCCTCATGTTCTCATCTGTTCAATGTTGACAATATTAGTAGCTACCTCACATGTGTATTACAAGGAATGAATGAGAGAATATGCATGAAAATTCTTTAACAGAATACTTTATTCAATGAAAGGTAGAAACACGTTTAAAATTATTTTGGACCCTCATTCTATATTATCTAGAGTTTGTTAATCCTAGTTATATTTATATTAGCTATATAATAACTTGTATATATTCATCTTTTCTTATATTCATAAAATCTCTATTAAAGAAACTCTCCAGGTATGGTCATTGCTAGATACCTATTCGATAAGCAATGTGAGAACAGACATAATTCCTCACTTACTCATTCCTCACTTTCTCCCCAGTGCCCAAGAAAATTCTGTGGCACACATTTTTTGAATAACAGTAATGACTTGGGTGAATTCCATCTGAATATAGCAATCCAGATTCCGATGGTCCGAGTCAAAGATCAGTTACAACAGCAGGGAGAATATCACCAAGTTACCTGAGCAACTTATTCCTAATTAACTTTAACAATGAGATAGGCTTCTAGATCTCTAACATGTAGCATTCTGTAAACTTGAAGCTGCTCTTCCTGGCCTCAGAGGTGATGTTGCCCCATATGTTTCAATAACTTGTTTTTGAAGAACAATTTTCTTACATTTTGTAGTAGATGGAAATATATAATTGTATATGTTCATATACATATGAAAATATATTTCTATTTGTCTTACAAGGGTCAGTAAAAAAGTAAATGAACAAATCACCATTTTTCTTTTTTTAAACCCTGGGAATTTTTTCTCGTGTGATACACGCAACAAATAACTAAAATCTGTCTTTGTGTGCCAAATGCACAAACAGTACAAAATATGCTCATTCAGAATGAGATAAAGTCTATTCTAATATCTATTCAACATTTCCTCAGTTTTAAATTTTTGGAAAGATTATTGATCAATTTTATAATCACATATCCCAAGTTAATATATCCTAATTATTGCACATTATTAAAAGTTTAAAATATAATAATGCAAACAGTGAGGAAAGTCCTTATTGGCTAACTTTTTTCTCCCATAGTTTCTATGGAGGCCTCTCTGTCTAATCAGGATTTTGAGCCCTTCAATTGCTGAGCTAGCAAACTGTTTATAAGTTACATATGGTACTAGGCGAAACTGCAGACTTTGCAAGACCTTCCAAGAATTTCAGAAATGGTACAAAAGGGCATATTAAGTGTATCCAGTAGTAAAGGTATGATGGGGAAGACACATTCAATGGCAGAGTAAATTCGTTCAGAAAAAGAGCAGCACAGGCAATCAAGATAACCAGTGTTACCATATTACCCCGAGAAAGGTATTGAAAATTCTGGCCTCCATCTTTGCTAGAGATAAATTCATCAGTTCACAGCTCAAACCATCTGAAATAGAAAATGCTTGATTCTTACTCTCTCACAAATGGGTGAAATAACAAACCAAGTAAAGGAAGCGTTTTTCAATGGTCAGAAATGGTCTACTATCCCTCACTCCCTCCTCTCAGAAATCCTTCAAACCAATCCATGTACCATATAAAATTAGATGCATTAAATTTATTTTACAACATCTCCATAATAGCTTTGGACCAATAACTTAGCAAACTAATGAAAGTAACTTCTGACTCAGAAGCATTTCTTTCCATCTGGAAATATTGCAGCCATGGAAATTTTGTTTTTGAAAAAAATAGAGAAGGCAAATAATAAGTCATAAGTAAGGGAAGTAAATTGTGAATAAAATAGCATCCTGATGACGAAGAAGAAAGATGTATGTCTGACTTTGCCAGGGCCTTTGCAGCAGGGGTAGTTTTGGAAGTTGGGAGTGATTGGATTGGCCAGAGTCCTTTTTTTTGTGCATGAAGCTTCCTGTTGGCTGGCCTGACATAGGGCGTTATTAAGCAATTTGGGCTGAAGCATCATTATTCTCCATGAAGAATTTAAAGAAGATCTTGACTTGAGCCTATTGCAAGAGGAGTCGTGCTGTGCCATGTGGTATAAAAATATCATCACTCTTATGCCACTGGCACATTCAGACACCTAGTGGGACAAACCAGGCACCAATGTTCAAGGTTTTATATAAGGTAACAGCTGCTTTGGTCAGACAGTTAATTAAATATGTTAATTTCCCATACAACCAACAGTAGCGACAACAGATCAAAGAGGGATTTTATGACATTTCTGGGTTCCCTCTTATACTCAGGAGGATGGATTGTGCCCACATCATCTCCCAGTCTCCTTTGTGCAGTAATGCTGCTTTTCCCCTTTGGAAACAGCCCTGTTCTATGACACTGCAAATATTGTACATGCTTTGGTACCATACTAACCACTGCCAATTGTCACCACTCCAGTCCTGAAAGGCTATTTGGGTCTTATCCCATGCTAGTGTTTGGTTAGTCAGTAAATATCACAAATCATGCTGAAGGCGGGGAATGGGCTCTTTCTCCATTTGTGTCATTCTGGCTTGGCACTTCTGTTTTATCTTTGTGGAATTGATAGAGCACAGATTGCAAATCACATAAGAGCATTGACTAGATTCCATCCTAGGCATGAGGAAGCACCAAAAGATTGTTCTAGATGGTGTTATGAGTTAATCACATGAAGTGCACATTATGAGGGTACATTGTTTAAACATAATAATATATAAATGTGCTTTCTGGCAATGTGACACTGTGAAAGGAAGAAAACTCTCTCACAATTCATGAAAACAAGTAATCACAATATCTAGGAGTTACAAATGTAACAGCGACAAGGAACCATTTATAACACTTTTTGTGTCGTACGGGAATCTTTGAAGATTGCTACAGAGATGGCATTCTCATCGTGATAACACAACTGCTTTTATGTACCTAAACGAAAGATTCAGAGAATCTGTCCTGTTGAAGAAGAGTTGGAGTGGGCTTTGATGATCAACATTTTGATGGAAATATTTATCAGCCTACAAGTTTCTCAAGGAACTTCAGAATGCTCACTGTTGTTAATTAGGTAATCATCAGTAGAATTCCTATATTCTCAGGCCTAATGTCGCTTTTTTAGGAGGCATGATTCTTGTATAGTACATGTATTGATCATATTGCCTAAAAGTGTCTACATTTTATACCATTAAAGCTGAATGCAAAGTGATAAGTTAGGAAAGGCTGATGAACCAGAATTTCTGTCATAGTTGTCAACATGTCTGTATTTTCTCATTTGTAAAATGAGGGGCTTGAGGAAATGAACTTTGAGATTACATCCTGGTCTCATTTTCTATTTGAGGAAATGTGATGAAATCAAAATATTCTAACCAGCTGCTGACTTTAAGCAATTGACTTAACTACTCTGAATCTCCAAAATTCTGTGTATCTAAGGACATAACATATGTGAATATGGTTAATGAATTACAAAGTACTATAAAATACTAGTTATTACTGAGATTATTTTTTAAGATCTATAGTTCATGTTTTCAAGAAAAGATAAAATTGTGTTTACTTAAAAATCTCAGAAAAATAGCACAACCAGAAGGACCTACAAGTAGAATATACAACTATCTACTAGGGGGCTTTGGGGAGAAGAAGAAAGAAGAAGGAAGGAAGGAGAAGGACAGAACAATAGCACAACCAGAAGGACCTACAACTAGAATGTACAGCTATGTACCGGGGGGCTTTGGAGGGGTTAGGAGGAGGGGGAGGAGGAGAAGGAAAAGAAGGAGAAGAAGATCTCTGAAAAGTAGTGGTATTGGTATAATTCAATCCAAGTCCAAGGCCTGAGAACCAGAAGCTTAGATGTCCAAGGTCAGGAAAAGATATATGTCCCAGCTAAAAGAAGACAAAGAGAATTTGCCCTTTACTTTTTTGTTCTGTTAGGGAGCAAACGAGTTGGACAATGCCTGCCCACATGGCTAGAGATGGATCTCTTTAGTCAGTCTACTGAATTAAATACTAATCTCTTCTAGAAACACCCACACAGACGCACCGACAAGTAAAGTTTTACTAGCTATCTGAGCATCCTTTTGTCCAGTCAAGTTAATACAAAAATTAACCATCACGTGTAACTATTAACTCATGTCTCTTCTCCTAATGTCATCAAGGAGATCAGTGAGAATTCAACTAGGAGAGAGCAGAATCAGCATCACAGAACTGAGGAGGATTTTCAGGGCAAGTGAGGAGAAAAAAATTCAACATTTAGTTGTCTTAATTTGATTTCAAATTTCTAGGTTCATTGTAGTTTCCCCCTGAGGAAACAAATGTAGATTCTAAGTATGAGTATAGAATACATAAAATATCTTACTGGTTGGGAGAATGAAAATGGGGGTGATTCTTGAAATTATAGAATTATAATTTTTGAGTCAACTTTTAACATATTAAGTATATGGTTTATAAGCCATTAGGAAAAATAATAGTGATTGTTGATATAAAACTGTATACTCTTTCCTTAATGGGCATCTGGAGGATGGGAGGGGAATGTAACCAGCAGTTTCCTGGGGCCTATGCTGGTATATTAGAGTTCTCCAGGGACATAGAACAATAAAATATATGTATGTATATGTAGGAAGAGATTTATTATAAAATATTAGCTCACCTGATGATGAAGCTGAAAAGTCCCCAAATCTGCTGTCTGCAAGCTGGAGACCCAGGAAAGCTGGAGGTATAGTTCAAAGCCAGAGACACGATGGTATACATTCCAGTCCAGGTCTACAGTCCTGAGACCAGGAGCACCAAGAGCAGGAGAAGATTTATGTCCCAGCTCACCAGTCAGACAGGGTTAATTCAACCTTCCTCCACCTTTTTCTTCTATTCAGGTCCTTAACAGATTGGATGATGCCCATCCTCACGGGGGAAGGCCATCTGTTTTGCTCAGTCCACCAATTCAAATGATAATCTTTTCCAGAAACACCCTCACAGACACACCCAGCAATGTTTAACCAACTATCTGAGCACCCCTTGGCCCAGTCAAGTTGACGTATAAAATTAACCATCACAGTTGGGCATATAGGCAGGATGACCAAAGCATTGTATGAGATTTCCAGGTCTGTACCAAGGGAACGAAGGTTGAGCTGGTTATCCAAATCAAGCATACCTAAGGAAAGGAGGACTAAAAATCAAAAGGGCAAAGATTCCACAGTTTTCAAATCATGAGATTTCAGGTCATTAGTTAGAATTTATGCAATCAGAGTTGAAATGTTTCCTCAGGCTTTTTATGTAGTGATTGCTGTCTCAGGTGTAGGTCTCTACAAAGACAGTAAAAAAAGTGTATTCCCTCTTGTGGGATTCAGTAACAAAGCTTCATGATCCACTCACCTCATTTACATTTTGAGATATTTATGGTCAGGAAAATGCCACGTAAAGCTTTCCTTGATTTCAATCTGACATTACTTACTATCTCTCAGAATTGAAATTACCATAATGCTTATATGGAAAGATTTGGAGTAAATAAGATGGAGATTAAAGTTCAGTCATTTCCCTATCCCTTTTTTTTCTGCTTTCACCACAGATTTTTTAAGTTAATGTGTACCTTACACTGGTATGAATATTTTATGTATGTTATCTCTGACAAACTTTACACCAATTTTATAAGGAAAGTGACTGTCCCCATAGGGAAAGAATATTTTACAGATGAAGAGCCCTAGTCTTAAAGTTGTAAAGTAACTTGCCCAAGGTCACCCAGCCAGGGAGTGGCTAAGGATTCCAACCCAAGATTATTTAGCTTCTCAACCTGAGTTCTTAATATTCCACCTCCCAACTTCCAAAGGCAGAAGCTGAAGAACTCAGCAAAGAGCACCTGGCTGAAAGTAGGTCAAATAAAATTATTACAACATTAGGATGGATCCTTAGATATAATTAAACCAACAGCCTCATGTTACTCTTGTGGAGCAAGGGAGAAATATGCCAGGGTTCTCTGGAGACAAGTGAACCAAAGAGAGGAGGGTAATGGACATGGAGAGAGGTCTGCTAGTGAGGAGTTAAAGAACTCTGTCCTTCATCCTAATTTATTCATTAAAAATATATATTATTAGTTGTAATTTAACTTTATATTTTAGTTTTATAGTTTATGGAATACTTTAAAATAGGTTCCCTTATTTTATTTGATCCCTTCAGAGGCTCTATTATACAGTGTAGGTGGGGGGGAGGGTTATAATATCAACTTTAGAGATAAGAAAACGAAGATTTGAGTTGTAAAACTATCCTGAAATTGCATAACTAGTAGATCTAAATTTAAACGCAAAGTTTTTTTATTTCTTTGGGGCTTTTTGGTTTGTTTTTAACTGCAAATGCAGTATTTTTGTAGCTATGTTATCCTTTTTGAAATAACAGGTGGTCACCAAATGCATATGGAACAAATACTAAACAAGTCTGATAAATTAATGATTATCTTAAAAGCATTGAACTCAAGCTGGAAACAAAGTTGAATTCCAATAGAAATAAATGTAAAGGCCATATTTAGACTTAAAAAGAAGAGTTATGAATTGAAGGAACTTTTTGGTTACCAGTTTGCCATGGGATCAACAGTATATTAAATTGTCAGAAATTGTTAATGAAGGCAAGGAGGAATTAAGAGAAACATATTTTTCTAGGGAATGGGAATAATAAATTTGTCTTCGTTGCATTGGTCAGAACACAAGTAGAGTTTTGAGTTCAGCATTGGTAGGACATCTAAGAGGGATATTGGTAACAGAAGTCCAGGGAAGGTGACTAAGTGGTGAGATGGTGTCAGGAAATAGATCTGTCTCTTGGGTGAGGCAACTAAGAGCATCGCCCAGTACCATAAACTGAGTTCTAAGGAGCTGAAACCTATCATTTCCTTGTATCCTCACAACAAACTTAAGCAGTAGGAACTAGTATAAATCCCATTTCACAGATGAGGAAAGTGAAAAGTGATCTCTCTAATATTCAGAGTAACAAGCTAGAACACAGTTCATTTGCCAGGAAGGAATTTAAGGATGTACTTGGAAAAGTATGCAATTGTGCTAGAAAAATTCTAACCTCATGTAAGGTCCTAGATATACTTGCTCTCTGATATTCTTTTATTACTACCTATACCTCTTAGGTCTCAAAATTCAATTGAAGTTAAAGAAATTTATTTACCTTGGTTACCATAAATATAAATAATGTTATTAATATAGATAAATATATGCTATATAATATTACAATATATTATATATAAAATAATATATAACTACAAATTTAAGTTGGTTCTCGATTAACTATATACTTTATATATGTCATGAAAATTTTTAAAAACTTATGTTTCAGCCCCCTAAAACCATAAAGTGTTTTTCTATTTCATTCCTTGAAATGACTGAATGTCTTCTTAGCTATCACTTTGTTATGCCATTTTTTCCCAATTTTTTATTATTTTAAAAAATTGAATCAAACAAAAACAAGAAACAAATAATAATGAAAAAGTTCTATCTGTTACTGCTCTGACACCAATTCTCTAACATCAACTAGGTGTTTTGTAATTTAATTCAATTTTAGCACGAACTACTTGTGCATGATTCCGTAAGTTAAAGGCAAACTTCTCAAGACTACCCCCACTGCCAGCAACAAGTATTGGAGGCCCCCGGTACTTCTCACTGACCAGCTCTAAATTTGGGGTTCCTACAATCCCCCAAGTTTGATAACTTGCTAGAACTCACAGAACTCCCTGAAAGCAATATACATATGATTATAATTTTATCATAAAGGATACAGATCAGGAACAACCAAACATAGACACATAGGACAAAGTCTAGGTGGGAGACATCTTAATTCAGAAATTCTATACCCTCTCCACATGGAATCCCAGTACGTCATCCTCCCAACACATCAATGTGTTCACCAACCAGGAAGCTCCACTGAGCCACAGTCCAGAGTTTTCATTGGCATGCATGGTTTTACTTGGGCATAATTGATTAAATCATTGGCCATGTGATTGAACTCAATCTCCAGCCTTCCTCCCCTTTCCAAAAGCTGGGCTGGTCCGAAGTTCCAACTTTCTAATCACGCTGGTCTTTCTGGTGAAGAACATCCATTCTGAAACTATCCTGAAGGACCCAAGAGCCACCTCTTTAGCATAACAAAGACTTCTATCAGTCAGGAAACTCCAAGAAATTCTGAAGCTTTGTGCCAGGAACCAGGGAACAATATCAGATACATTCTATATCCATATTATCTATCTATCCATCCCTTTATCTGCTTGTCTGTCTGTCTATTTGTTGTCTTCCTGTCCCCCTGTAATTCAAGCAGCTTAATGTAGTTTAGTATAAAAATGGCAGATCCTTTTTACACAACCACATTTAAACTTTGAGAAAGATATGTGTAGATTTGGACTAGTTTTGGTCAAACTTCAGAAAAATTCATTTTAAAAGAAAATTATCCCTTTGTTGATGATTAACGAGGAAATTAAGGGATAGCTTTTGGTTAGCGTGCCCAAGATGATTCTGATGACTCCTCATGCCTTGCACACCTTAGAAGTAGTTAATACCAGATTGATAACTAACTGGTCACATTGGAGTGAATCTAAGTTGCATGACTGGAAGGAGTCAGCAACTTCTTTCCCTAGTTTTTTTATTTCACTGTGACATTTTATTTAGGTAACTCTGTTTAGCCAACAACTCAATCTGATGCTTTTCATGGGGATTTTTTTTTTTTGTCTAGGAGCAAAGGTATGTTTTCATTTATGTCAGGAAATGACATGATCTTCATATTTGTTAATCCATAAATAAGGATATGTATATCATAGACAGAGAAAGTGAAAGGGTGGGGAAAGAAAATGCATAGCAGCAGAGTTTCCATGTGTGTCTAGCAGAGCATGAGAAAATGAGGATGATGCTGGTTGAGTCTTCATTCTATTCATCACTAAAGTTGTGGAGATAATATAATAAATGGATATTGTAGTTCCTTTACGTTAACATAATGCACACATACTTCATAAAGGCTTATAACTTTCCTAAGTTTTTGTGGAAATGTTTATAAAAGCTTTAAAACAATTCTGAGGTCTAAAGGGAACCAAGTCCCTGAAAATTGGAGTGCTCTGTTAGATAGAGTGGAGACTATAGGCACACATCCTCTTCAGCACACTTGAGTTTTGATGCAAATGCTGACATGTCAGGTAGAGAGGGAATTACTGTATCTCCTCATAGTCCCCGAAATGACATCCTTTGCATAAATCTCCTGCCATGGGAGAAACAGACTATCTGGTATTTTGACAGGGAAGTGTTTATAAACACTAGAGAAAACTTGGACCTTTGGCAAAGGAGAGATTCCGAGAGGGGGCAGGGACAAAGAGTCAAACCAAGAATGTCTGGATGAAAAGGAGCCAATACTAAACAACATTGCTGAAGAATCTAATGATGGGAGTTTTAGTTGCAGAGAAGGCTGAGCAGCAGTTTGGGGCATCTTTTACTTATTTTTATTCTCATACTCTTAAAAAAAAGTATTTCATTTTGAATATAAATCATTCTGAATAATTTCTAAGTTGAGACAGAGCAGGAAAATGAGACTTAAAGTAAAAGTAGATCTTAATATCTCCGAAATTAGAAAAATGTGCACACCCACAAAATGGACTTGAGTAGTTCAAGCTACCCACCTACTCATTAGACAAGGAAGGAAGAAGAGAGCAGGGGTCTAAGGGTCCTGCTTGAGCCTCAAGGAGGCTCAAAAGAGGCAAAGCTACCTTGGCAACACAGTATCTTATATTGACAAGTTCTCATTTAATTTACTGCATATCCTTCTGTGTCGCCATAGCTACTGTAAAGGATTCATTATTCATCAAATAAGTGACGAATATACTAAAAAATTGCAGCCACATGGGCTGCACAAATGCATTTTCATATTATTAACATGTTGCCAACTTGCAACTCTTCGAAGTCTGAGTAAATGTTTTGACAAGAGGAGACAGCAAGGACAAATAAGAAGTAGCGGTCTTGAAGAAATTCAGCCCTCTTTCTAACAGCTTTAAAGTCTTAAGAGTGTTTTCACTGGGGCAGTACCAGATAAATTGCTCTTATATGTGCATGCAAGAGGCTAAAATTCCTTTGAAAGTTTATAATTTCTCATGGGAAAACACAACATAAAAGTTACTTTTACTCATAGAAAAACAAAACCATATTTTCCTGTCAACCTTTGCTGTTGGGAATTTCAAACTTTTTGCATTTTTTTCCTGTGATTCTTAGCTGGCCCAAGGGACAGGCGTTTACAACATAATTTACTTTCAACGTGTCTCTGTAAATCATTGTAATACTCTCTATTGCTTGTGGAAAAAAAAAAAAAAAAAAGCTCCCAGTGGGGCTTCTTGTCCCACTTTCCTTAGACTGCAACAGCCTAAACCCGAACAAAAACTTTCCCTTTTAATGTCCGGCCTCAAAGACAAATGCATACAAAGGAAACACCATACAATGAGTTCAGGTACAGTTAAGACAATGGGCTGGCTTCCAGGGAAAAGATTATGTTTTAAGATTAATTGGGAGAGGGGAGATTTGCCCTAGGTGATGTGGAAATTGTAGGAATGCTCAATCTTTCTAGAGTAGGTGGGTTGCCCTCAGCCAAATGACTTAAGATCTTTTTCCATAAAAATCCTATGGACCTGCAGCATACTTTTACCAAGCTATTAATAATCAAGGATCATTCAGTTTTACATGAGAATTTGATGACTTATACACTGGTTGAACCTTCACCTTTTACAACCTTAATGGGAATTTATTAGCTATTTCACAGTGTGTAAATTTGAGTCTAGGTCAGATGAGGAAGAAAAATAGGGCATATCCAGGCCTAAAGAGTAACCAGAAAAATAATATATCAGAGCAAAAAAAGATAAGGTATAAAATTAAACAGATGATTAAAAGTGTCTTAAGCAATCTGAGATTTGAGGACAGAACCTGATAAATTAGGACTTTCTACAGACCATTTGAGCTCCAATTCAGGTGACTAGCAAGCCTGGTTCCTACACAAGTGCTGCTGATTAAGGAGTTAAACTATTGTATTAACCTGCTTCTGCTAACTGTCCATAACAGGAAATGTAACCCAGGTGGGTTTGATATTCACAAGATTAAAGCGTATGTCTATCATCAAATGGTCACCACATTAAAGCTGTTTTAATGAGGCCTTGAGAGATAATGAATGAATGTCGCTAATTCACTACAGAGAAGACAGCCTGACCTTTTTCTGACCTCTTTGCTGCCAGGTATCTTAAACAACATATTAGTTCTGCTTAAAGCCAAAATGGGATGGTCCGTAAGATAAAAACAAGCCAAATGCTTAAGAGAATGACTTTTGCTGGTGTTAAAGCCAGAAAAAAAATTTCCTCCCCAGAGGCCTTATAGAAAGAACACTGTGTAACAGGATGAAAATCATCCTCACTGACACCTTTATCTCAGACACAGCCCTCAGCTATACCAGGCTGTTTCCTAGAGTGCCCCTCAGTACTGTCCAGCTACATTGTGCTGGGAAAATACCACTAGGTAAGGGCATGGGTGGAGGACTATTATTTAAGGATATAACTCTCTGCTGGTTTAACTTAATCCTGAGTAAATTTTAGAGGATTTCGAGGGACTGCTTATCTTTCAGGTAAGCCTTCATAAATATCAAGCATTTGATAGATTTAAGACAGCAGTGTATTAGAGATTGTGCTTGCTAGAAAATACTCAGGGCACAGCCAATTTATTGTGATTCCATTTGTTTGGCCAGTAGCAGAAATAGGGGGCAGGTCTTTGTGGGAAACGAGGACCCAGAATGGCTATTCCCAAATGAAAGACAACTTGTCTTCTGCTAAGAGGTGAACCAAAGGTGTGACTATGATTAGCGAAGAACGGACAGGCAGGCAATATTCCAGTGCCTGTTTTGGTCATTAAGCACAAAAAGTGTCAGATAAGGTAAAATTAGCACAAGTGAGAAATTCATTTTAAGACTTGACCAACATAGATAGAGGGAGTAAGTACTTTAAATTATAATGGCTTCAGATTTTTTTCCGGAAGAAAAGAAATATGATGGATGGAATTGATGGAGTTTAAATGAGCCTTGTATTGGAATATTTTCTCCTAAACAAACCTATCAAGAAAGTTTACAGACGTATGAAATGAATATTGTGGTTTTTCTATATGTGCACAGCCTCAGCTTTTTAAGGATATCATTAGTTTAAAATATTGAAGAAAACTTAAGCAAGAGGGGAAAATCCTCAAAATTATTTTCCAGGCCAGATTTATTTTG
Source organism: Equus quagga (assembly GCF_021613505.1). NCBI lineage: Eukaryota > Metazoa > Chordata > Mammalia > Perissodactyla > Equidae > Equus > Equus quagga. The sequence goes on from NC_060270.1 coordinate 88,640,983, forward strand.
GCAGTCACATTCAGGAAACTATGTAGTGTACCAAGTTTTGAGTATTGTATTTGGACACTAATCCGTAACTGTAGTCATCAGTTTACTGACAACCATCTGCTTGGACACTACTCCCCCTTCTAATAAGTAACATTAAATTAAAATGGCAACAGACGATTTCGGCAGCAAAAGTAAAAATGGTAATAGCACCCTTGAACTCATACAAAGGAGTATGAGTCAAATAGTGATCCTGTTTCATCACTATCCAAACACATTTAGGTAAAGAGTGCTACCTAACTCTTTCCATTCCAACCAAGATCCTTGAAAGAAGGATCTATGTTCCTTCATCTTTGCATCTTTATCTGTCGCTTTGTTACCCACAGCAACCCTGCTTTGTCACTACATTCCATTGATGAGTCCTTGTAGTCAAGTCAAAGTTTTCTGTGATTATCTGACTTTACCTGAGCCATTTGATGTTACAGAGGTAAAATAATGGCTTAATAAATGTTGGGTCCCCTTTACACTCTGGCGTTTTCTTAGTCCAGCTACTATATATATCCCAATGACTCCCCAGTACCCGCATCTACCCTAGACCTCCTTCAGGAGGTACAGACCTAGATAATCAATAACTTATAAGATATTTCCCTTTAAATGCTTTGCACAGGCGTATTTAGGTAAAAACGCTCAAAACCAAGCATCTTTTTTCCATACCGCCCACCTCTACACAACATTAACCAAACCTTCCCTCCTGTTTAGTTTTGTCAAAATCTCAGGGAAAACACCCACCATGTACCCAGTTGCCCGTGTCAAGACCCTAGAGTCACTGTTGATTTCTCCTTCTCTGTTCTTTTCTGTAAACCAATTAGTCACAATGTCCTTCACGTTAGGTTACGAGTGAATGAAAATACAATATAAATTTGCTTAAGGAAAAAACCAAAAGCTCACTGGCTCATTTACCTGAGAAGTTTGGTCCTAATTGGCTCTGCTGTTTAAATTCTGTCTTTGGGCCTTCTTAGGAGTCTTTCCATCTCTCAGCTCTGCTTCCCTTTGTGTTGTTTCTATTGCTGGTAGGTTCTCCACTTAGGGTGGGCAGATGGCTGTGGATAGCTCTAGACTCATAGCCCACTCTGAGAAATTCCAGCTGAAAAAAAGTGGCCCTTCCTCAAAAGTTTCCAATGAAAAACCTGGGAATCTAATCTTCTTGTCTCTGTTCCGCCTGAATCAGATCAAGTGCTTATCCTTGATCCAAACAGTGTGGCAGTGATCTGATTGGTCAGTCTGAATTCCGTATCCACACCTGGAACAGGGCTGAAGTTAAGGCCACTTCAGGCACAAGAATGAGAATGGTGAAGTGTTGCTAGCACAGAAATTAGGCTGCTTTACCAACAGAGGGAAGTGGATGCCAGCAGAATATTCCAAGAATGTACATTTTTTCTTTTTTTTTCTGAACATGAGCAAAATATAGAAAAAGAAAAATGAAAGTGTATCACACTATAGCTTTCATATAATGTTAACAATACAGTAGGAATTGGTGGAAAAGGTGAGCATATTTTGGAAGTCATTAGGCTCCATTGGAAAGCTTCTATCTGCATTTATCTCCTGAGCATGCAGCAATTTTTGTGTATAGCAAGGCTTAATGGCTTCACTCTTTTGAAATGAATTCTGGATTTTAAAAATAGATAATTAATTTAGATTTTCCTAATTTAAATAGTGGAATAATAGTTCAAGGGAGACACTGAAAACAAGAGAAGGTATTTTTTAGTTTGGAGGAAAAAACTCAGGAACGACTTAAATCATGAACAGTAAGTATTTTTCATACTAATTTTACCCACCAGCTGTTCCTTTCCACTGCAAATTAAACAAAGGGAAAAGCTTAATTTGCAGAAAGAGGATTTAGATTAGGCATAAGGAGTCTGATGTTGCCATGCATATTGAAAGCACCTGTAGCAAGAGCAACACCCTCAGGTATTTATGGCATGGAGGTGTGCTTGGCTGGCTGCAATAGCATAATGATGGCTTGTCACCCACGTTCCTCTCTGATCCTTTCTGATTAAAGAAGCAGAAAAGCTCTTAGTTGGGTGCTAGAGTGCATTCACCATGGGAAGGGAAGTTATGCCTTTCTCTGCTGCTATATTTCTATTAAGCTGTCAAAGATGCTATCTGCCCAGAATGGTTTGTACCAGTTTCTCAAAATTCAGCAATCAGAATCACCTGGGGGAATTGTTAAAACACAAATACTAGGCCACACCCGCAGAGATTCTGATTCAGTGGGTGTAGAGTGGGCCTGGGCATCTTAATTTCTGAAAAATTCCCAGGTGAAGCTGAAGCTGCTGCTCCAGGTATCCCACTTTGAGAATTGCTAGTTTCGACATTGTGCTGTTGTGACAAAAAAACACTCTGGAGATTCTTTTAGAATTAGGTGACTTTGAAATGCAAATACACAGGTAGTTCCACATACTTAATGAATTAATTGTAAGCCTCTATAAGCAGTATTTTCTTAGAATCTTTTTTTTAATCAAATTCAGCTCATATGGAAGAGTTTTCTCACTTTCTCTTAATGTCTTAGGGGACTGGAAATATTGTTTTTAGAGGACTCTAGCCTGTGGCCCTTTCCCCAAGGATTTAGTATTTCCCTGTGGGCTGAGCTCCACTCTTTCCTGTCCTGTCTCCAGCTAGCATATTTCCCATCCTCAACTGAAAAACATAGGCCTAACCAGACTTTCAGAGGAGAAGGCCTGGGTCTTTATATTTTTATAAGACCTCACAGCCAGTGATAATAAAGTGCCCAACTGGCCTAATGTTTGTCCAATGGGTCCTCATGGTTTAGTATAACGTATCCAGCAACAGGATTATACACAGATTCAAAAGTGCTGCATCTCAAGTAACTTAGATGGAAGTGGAGGTGGAGTGCTTTGCAACACTCAGTGTTTCTGAATAGTGGTTCTAGTTGTGAAAAAGACACTCCAGTCAACGAATCACAGGGGAAATCTGAATACCGTTGTTCCATGACGTGAGCCTGAAATAAAAGCAGTGTTTCTAAATGGACATTTTAGAGAAAACATGATTTTACATATGCATGAATAATAAATTAGATATCACAAGAAAACAAAATTCTCTAAGTGAACTCTTGTATTCTCTTGAATGAACTGACTTTTTGGCTACCTTGAGTAGTTCACTCACGAACTCATTCACTACTCAAGGTAGGTCACAAATTCCAAGGCGTGTAACCGTAGTATGAGTTATAGCTGGCTTCAAGAAATAGTGAGAAGCCTTCTGCTTTAAGTTGGTAAAATTCTTCCCTTGTTTTTTTTGTCTGATGTGCACTGGCTAGACTTTTGCCAAGTGTGCAGAGGACAGGAGACCCTTGAGTGATTCAACTCATTATTTTCTCTCCTCACATCCCCTTACCTTGGACATTCCGGGGCCTCAGTTTATTGACAACGCTTTAATGTTAGCAGAAAAGTCTCCTGTCTGTTTGGAACTAGCTTGTTTAAACTGGCAGAAAGAAGCATCCCTCTGCCCATTTTACCTATGAGGAAATTAAGGCTCTCAGAAAAATCCACGAGATAATGCACTTAAAGAACCTACTTCAGTGTCCAGCACATAGCAAGCTGCTATTATGCATAAGGCATACGGCCTCTCTTCAGGAATTTATATAGATTGGACATGTAAACAATAATAGAGTTAGGTATAAAGGGCAAAAGGAATAGAGAGAAGGGAGCAACACTCAGTGTGAAGAGGCTACAGAGAGGTTCTCAGAAGACGGGACCCTTGAAGACTGTGTAGGAATTCAGCACATGGTAGAAACACTGCATTTATTAAATGGATATGTAAGAACATAGATGATTTCACCATGAAATTAGATAAAATGATGCCTCAATTTGATGCAATATAAATAGAAGGATTTGATCAAAACTACTTATTTTTTTCTTTTTGGTTGAATTGTAATGTGTCATCAATGGTTCCCAAAGGTGGTGATTGATTCATCAAAATAATAGAGGAGCTGCTAATAAACACAAATTCGAGATACGTTGGAAATTCCATTTCGATTTCATGGAAAAGAGGGTGGGGGTGGAGTAGCAAAGGGCTCTGTTCTTTGAAAAAGCTCTCACGTGTTTCTGGTTATCAGCACGTTCTGGAAACCAGTGGCTTAAAACAGCAGTTTTCCTCCCAGGCTGAACATTGGAATCACCTGAGGCCCTTTTAAAGCCACTCAAACTGAAGCCCTGCCCTAGACATCGCTTTTTTATTTCTTAAGTTCTCCAGGGTTGTAATGAGCAGCCAAGGTTGAGAGTCACCAATGGAAGTAGATGGGTATCTTGCACTTAGCAAAAGGAGGGTGGGTTGGGGGAAGGAGGGAATAAAACAAATGTTAGAAATAATAAGGCACTCTTATGGAGCTTTTATTATGAATTATAAGTACTTTGAATCTATTTTATTATTATTGTTTTACCCCTCCCCCAACTTTCCCCCTGGAGAGTTGGAAGACTAAACTCATAAGTAGAGGAAAGTGATAGAATGACTTAAAATTTTACAGCCAAATCTTATAAAGACACAGGGGAAGGCAAATACTAGTTCTGATGCTATTTTCCATCAATCAATTCAGTCTGAAATGTTTCTTTCAGTGAATACTTGCAGCTTGCAGTAAGAGATGAAAACACATTCGCCATAGCATCCCACTTCTACAATGGAGCACTGTCTCTGTTCTTTTGATAAGAAGTGGGATAGTTTACCAAGTCCTTTTACTCTACAAATTACAGTATGTGGGCAGTTTCCAGTGTATGGGCAATCCCGATTTTCATTGTGGTCAAAAACAAAAAACACATTTGGGGGAAAATATCTTCAAATTTCAGAAATTTTTATAATGTAACGTGTCACATTCATTTCAAAAGAAAGAAAGACAGCTAAGGTGAAAAATGAATCAAGTAAGTATCAGTCTTTCAGATTGCAATTTTTGAAACTCAAGAGGATGGCATATTTTGGAATGGATCATAATTTGCTTTTGGAAGACATTTCTATTTTAACTATATATAAACAACTATTCAGGATAGGTCTTCAAGTAAGGTGGGTCCTTGATGAGTCCTCATTTTGTGTTGTCCAATGTAGGATGAATGCTTTAAGGCTTTCTTTCGGTTTGGTTGTTCATGGTTCTGTGTTTGACACATAGAAATCTTTGAAGGCTTTGGATAAGAAAAAATTAGATAGTGCATTTAAGATTGCTAAAATTAATCTTGAATTAAGTTTGCGATTCAAATGTTACCATAAAACAGAAATGTGAAAAGTTGTTTTCATAAAGGTGTATCTTCTGTAATTCTGGAGAGTTGGAAAAATAAACTCATAAGTAAAGGAAACTGATAGAATGACTTAAAGTTTTAATATTTGTGATATAATGATGTTTGTGACACTATTTCCAAGTGAATAATATATTTAAGATTAAAGTTAAGCAATATTCCATTAATCTTTTATCAAATTAGTATAACTCGTCCATTTTTTGAAGCAAATTTGCCAGTGGTTTGTCCCTGGGAATTAGTTAACAGAGCTTCAAAGTTAGAGAACAATTGATGTGTGTGTGTGTGCGTGTGTGTGTGAATTAAGTACAGATGTATTTACACAAGGTATTTTGTCTTTCCTCTATGCATTTTTTCTCCCTATCTTCCTCTATTTTGGATAACTGGAGTATCTATCTTTATTGGTGCAATAGCACTATTTTAATCCAACTAAAATCCGAGGTAGAATGACATCCTGTTGGCTTTTATCTGAACTCTATTTTGGTGTTTCTGCTTAATGAGCATACACTTCTTAAGGTTTAAAGCAAGGAAATAATCTCCTGTGTATTTTGCACTAAACACCAAAAATCTTTTGCATAGGTCACAGACTAAGCCTGAGTGTGGGCCATTAGTTACTAAGCAATAATATTTATACAAATATCATTTATTTATAATATATGAATGTTTTATGTTGTGTGGAGGTACTATAGCTGTTTCCTGGTTTATCTCTGTGATTAAATTTCCCACATGGTATTATAGAGTATGGAGCGTGACACAGCTCAAATGAGTAGAAACAGTTATCTAAGTCATGAATCCTATCCCACCTCAACCCACTTATTATAATATTTCTCTTCAAGGAACTCCTTATATCCCATTAAATAATTAAAGAGAAGGGTTGATTTATTTTGCTTTCCTTTAACTATAATGATCTTAAAAGAGGAAGACAAGCAGGGAAACAGAATGTTGATCCTGTTAATAACTATCTGTAGTCTCTTACCATGGTTTGCTGGAGTAAGAAGAGAGAGAGTGCTCAATTTCCTTCTTCCTTAGGAGGCCCCTTGAGGTGGGGAAAGCACTCCAGATTGGTCCTAAAAAGCATCCTTTTTTTTTCCCAGCGGGAGCCAGGCAGTCCTGACATATTGCCCATATCCATATAGATAGATACACATGTATGCATGGGCATGTGTGTGTCACATATAAATAATTTGCACTTATGGAGAAACCAAAGATCAGGTAAGCCTTGCACAGGAAATAAGATCATACCACCCTATCGGGTATGATCGACATTCTTCCTTCCAGAGAACACATGAATGCCTACATCCTACCTGCCTCATATTATTCTAGTATTGAGAATCTTTCCAAGATTCAACACCATTCTATGTGTTGATTGATTATTATTACATTTTATGAAAATTTAAAAATGATTAACAATATATATAGGCCACAGTATACTGTGAATATTAATAATATGTTTCACACATTCTGTATTACCACTTGGCTCCAAAGGTTGTGAAATTCTTCCAAATCTTTTTTTTTTTCTACTCAGAAAATGACTACAATAACTATGTTTGGGGGCAGTGTTATTTGGGCTTTGTTTAAAATGAGCTGTTAAGCACTCGTGACAAATAATACCCAAAGTTTTACCTCCTGCCTGAAGCTTTGCTGGAGATTGTTTGTTCATTCACTCATTCACTTAACAAATATTTATTAAGTACTCAAGCATGGACTCTGTCCTTTCCGTGTGAAAAAGTTGTACTTCTGATGTCCATAGTCATTCTTCTCTCAACAAAAACCCTGGAAAAAGCAAACAAATAAACAATAGACCCAACATTCCATTAGTTGATTTTTAGACTTTTATAATAGTACTGTTACTGTCTTCCCTTACCCCAGGTTACTTGTCTTAAACTGCTCATTTGGGTGTCTCCCACACTGTTAATACACACCTCTCAGAAGCTCATGGGATGGGAGGTCCTTTATAAAACCTCAGGTTGCTATTGCACTCCGTTATTATGTTTGTGCCTGTCTGGAAAGTGGACCAGGAACCCATAATAATGGAAACCCCCCATATTAGTTTCCTAGGGCTGCTGTAACAAAGTACGACATACTGGCTGGCTCAAAACAACAGAAATTTGTGTCACAGTTCTGGAAGCTGGGAGTTCAAGACCAGAGTGCTGTCAGTGTTGGTTCCTTTTGAGAGCTATGAGAATCTGTTCCACGATTCTTCCCAACTTCTGGTGGTTTGTTGGCAATCTTTGCCGTTGCTTGGCTTGTGGATGCATCACCTCTATCTCTGCATCCATGTTCACATGTCATTCTGTGTGTGTGTGTGTGTATGTCTGTTCCCAAATTTCCCCTTTTTATAAGGTCACCAGTTATTTTGGATCAGGGGCCCACCCTAACTCCAGTATGACCTCATCTTAACTAATTACATCTGCAATGACCCTATTTCTAAATAAGATCACATTCTGAGGTACTGGGGGTTAGAACTTCAATATGTGAACTTTGAAGGGTACACAATTTAGCCCATAACAACTCTGTATCAAGTGTGAATCAGAAAAATGGAGGAGGGAGAGACGTACAAAATGACCTCTGTGCATTTGCTCTTCATCACCTCTTCCCAATCTTCTTCTATACCCAACAGGGTCTTGTCAGGACCTAAATTTCTTCACAATTTTGAAGAGAAATACAAGAATATATTTCATCAGGAAGGACAGTGACTAGATGTTATATTTTGTTTGAAGAGAGAGAGTGCTGCTTGAAACATATCATAATGTCTGTGTAGATCTGTCACTTTTAGTCTTATAATTTATGTTTTAATGACAAAGTTTCTGTTGGATAGAATTTTTATTATTTTTTACACAATAACAATATATGTCCATGTTTACATATATACGCTTCCAGAAATGTGGTAGTAGTATGCACACGGCGTGCTTATCTTGTGATTATTTTTGCCTAAATCTCATGATCCAGAAGCTGCAGGGTGGGGAGGAGATGTAGGAACTCAGGCTCACATCTCTGCCTTAGTAGCTTCATAGCTATTTGAAATTACTTATTGAGACATCAAAAACAATTCCAAAGGATTTCTTTTTATTTTTCTCAATTTTACGTGAAAACTGGATTATTGCGGGTGTTGGCATCCAATTAGGTTTTGGATATTTGATTTCTTTGACTTTGTTGTGGGGTCTACACTGTAAAATAAGCAATAATTCACTAAAAATTTACCTTTATTTTAACCATATAGATAGTTGTATCTCCATTGCTTCACGAAGCAGCTGGGCATTTTACTACAAGCTGATTATTAGAAGATATCTTCCAGAAATGTTGAAATAATTTTATATGACTCTTTTCTAATTTGGACTTCATGGACTGCCATTGACTGTGTGTGTTTGTGAGAGAGAGAGAGAGAGGGAGAGAGAGAAACTAATTTCACATGGCTGTTTATTGAGAATTACTAAGACCACAAAGGAGGATGTTTCCCTACCCATTCTTTTGCTTGTTTTTGCACATATCTAAGTTTGGCACATTTGGGCATCTTGCACTACTTTGTGTCCACCCAGGACTATGAAATAACCAGCTCTTGTTGTCTTTACTCCAATTGTAACCTTCCCACAAAAAAAAAAAGGAAGAGACGTACTGAACTCGCCTGAGTGAAGGTACAATATAGGGGATTGTTTCTTGCTTTGCTATAATCTAATGGTTGAAATCTGTCTGACTGGAAATACTTCAACGGAAAATAAGGCTGCAGGTTCTTGGAAACAAATCCACAGTACCTGATGCTTGGTGGGTAACATAATGACTGTGTGAGGTGAGGACATTGGAAGGTGTGTATGTGTCTGCAAACAGTTGGGTAGTTCTTTCCAATTCTTTCAGACAGATTGGCTTCGCTATATTTTTACAGTTTGAATGATTTTTTCAAGATAAGACACCACCACCGTCTAATACCTTTTTTGGCAGCCAGAGATGCACGTCTTCTCAATAGCTTTGAGTCTGTCTTATTGTTGTATCTTCTAAGTTATATTAACATGGAGTGCAAGAATTGGCAAAGAACTAGGGAATACATTTTGTAAGATTTCACAAGGTCTTCTGGAAGCCTAAGAAAATATTCTTGTAAAATTTGTCCCCCGACCCAAAACTTCTTATCCCCACCTGAGAAAATTAGACCATAGATTCTGAACTAAGCCTGAGGTTTCTCATTTTATCTTCAACTTTTAAGATTTGCATAGTAAAATCTCTGATTGCAACAATGAAAGGATAGGATGCAAGCTTCTTTCAGGAAAGTGTGCTCTGGGTTTATTTCTTTGTTTGTTTGCTAGATTTATATAGCACCTTTGACCCAAGGGCTAGGGCACTTTCTTAGGTCAGCTCCTTCCCCACCTTTTTAAAATTGATCACTTGAGATGTAATCTGTGAATCACCCCAGTGACTCCCTCTAAGCTCCCACTGGCATCACGCACTGGCTACTCATGTCAGAACCACGGAAAACTACAGCATGTCAGATCTATGCAACGCCAGCTCTCTGCGGAGAAAGACATTCATCAATGTCTTATTGCAACTGATGCCCTCTTTGGGAATTTTTTGTTGTAAAATTGTGGCCATGAGACTAATAAAAAAAATCTACACATATTCAAAAAGGTGCAATTGGTCATTATTTTTGCCCCTTTGTATTTCCATTGAGGAATAAATTTCTTAACAGAAAATGCACATTGCGTTACTTCTCTAATGCTGGTACTAAAAGGCACACAAATCTTCAAGGAGACAGCTGATCCAGTTGAAACCAAGTGAAAAGAGACGAATCAGGGGGCTGGGAATAGGAGAGTGATGGCAAACGCAGTGCAGGTTTACTTCTCAGGGCAAAGCTACTTTTCTGATGAGTAAGCTTTTCTCCAAAGCCCCTCGGTTTAAGAAAGAGAAGGATGATGGAAACTGCCTAGGTTAATTGTCAGCTCACACCTTTCTTTAATGAGTTTCCTAGAAGTTTATGGTTAAGTTACCCTGGTGACTCAGGTAGGGTTTCCGTCAACTCCAGCTGAGGCTGTCAGAATAGGAAAATGGGGGTCCATTGTCTGATTAATGAAAATAATAATTATGTACAAATGAAGGCAAAGAGAGAAAGCAAAGAGCTTCCATGTTACTTTAAACAAAGAAGAGTTAAGGCCTTATCTTAACTATGCATTGGCACCGCAATGCGAAATGGTCATGCAAAATTAATTTTTAATGTGTTCAATTTATATTAAAAATTTCTGCAAGTGTGTGAATTTTTTTTCCAAGGCTGGAGTGCTACTTCATTTACAATATTCCCTGAAGGTGTTTTTTTTTAAAGAGACTCTTAAACTGAAGCCATTTTAAGGGTTTTATGAGACATTATGTGAGCTTTCATATGCAAGTTAGTCGTTAAGTACCAGATATTATATTCTGTAATATGCTTAAGTGATATTAGAGGCTGTATATAGCCTGCAGTAATGGCTATTGCTGCTTTTTTAATTTATCAAGAAAATGTTGCTTAAATAAGGAGCAAATCAATGCTGGGTTGTACAAAATATAAATGTAAGGAAGTAACAGTATTTTTTTATATACTTGCTTCTTCCAGCTTCACTGAAAGGGAAAAATACAACCTACTTTCAGGGTTTATATTGACAGAAATTGTCAAAAAATAAAATAAAATATCATATTTACAATTAGAGAGCTGCTAAGAGTACACAGAATGACATTGAACAACGGATACCCATTGCTACTCAGTGCTACGTGATGGATACAAAGATAAATTTTATGCCCTTGATAATTGTTTTCTGTATGCTTTCTAGCATTCAGACAAAGTAAAATCTCTTATTTGGATTTAAACCAGTTAAGGCTTTGACTATTCTGCCTACAAAGGGAAATATTTGTATTAAGCTGGATTCATTGGTCAAGCTTTGAAAAGCACGGATAAAGCTCCCACCTGGTGAGTGAAATTGACTTAAAAGAATTAAAGACAGATTCTTGTGCAATGCTCCTCTCACTTTGCAGCTCAACCACCGCCACACCAGCTAGTTCAGAGTCTGGATAATTCTGAGCTTGTTTAAGCAGTGTTTTAACATCCTTTTAAATTGAACTTTTTATTTGGCAAGAAATAAGACATGACCAGTTATTGATAAGCTGTGTATCACATCCAGGGGCTTACCATTATGAAAATAGGAGTCGTGCCTAAAAATAAATCACTGCTTATTTAAAAAAAGTCTCTCAAAATACGGAATTACCCTAAGCAAAATAAAGGTTCTCTCAATTTGGCAGCATGAAATCTATTTTATACTTACATTTTTATGTTAAAAGCAAATGATGTCTTAGTTGAGATTATTCCCTTGAACAGTTTCCTCTACTATGGGCATTATCAATATACACTTACATATATATTTTGTGTTTCTTAAATTATATGTTAAATATCATTAATATGCTGTGGAAGTTTCACACATTGAACTCACATTACTCAGGACGCCAAAAAAGAAAGTTCAGTTGGATCATCCTTGGCACTGTGTGTTGTGAGACAAATAACAAACTAATAAGCCAATATACAAAACAACTTTCAGAGAGTATTATAGGCTCAGGACATGTTTAGTCTTTCCATATCTAAAACGTAGGTTAATGATTGTTCATTGATTAAATTTTATTTTCATTCTACAAACATTTACTAAGCTCCAACTATACTCCTGACATAATGCTCTGAGAGCTCCCAAATTGCCTTCAAAATCACCAACAAAAAAAAGTATATTATATTTACTATGATTTCAATGATCAGTGTACTTTTGGTTTCCTAATTTTAAAGAATGATAATAAAAATCTTTTACATGAGAGATAATTACCAGATAATCAGAATGTTTGTTTTTATTAGATCACTTTACAGCCAACACTTTCTGGAGTTTTCTTCTGCTTTTGCAACCTTGGCATGAATCTCATTATATTTACTAATCATCCTTATTGTCATTTTCTTAATGTCATCATGAGCAGGCAGAGTTTTCTACTTGCAACCCCTTCAAGCTGTAGCATCTTTCTATGTGTTCACAAGTTTCCTGGCTCCCCTGGGTCCCAGAAAACCCAAAGCTGCGTATTTAAAAGGAAGACAATATTCCAACTTAGCCCTCCGCCTTCCTTGGCCCAGCTGCACATCTCTCTCCTCCGTTCTCCACTTTGCATTATGATTAAATACATTTAAAATCAAAATCATCTTTTCCACTCGCCTTTCCTCTCCCAGCTGCTGATTCCCACCCGATCCTTCTTTTGGAGTCAGAATTAATACGAATATTTAAAATCAAAATCATCTTCTGTTTCCTTGCCCTAGCCGAGCAGCTGCAGATTCCTGCTCCCGGTACTGTTGTCAGTCTGGAGCGCACCAAAATGTTTCTCTGAAAAATAATACGAACTTGGATTTTTCTTCCAAAACTGCTAGTGCTTTCATGGCCCTCATTTTAACCTGTTTTCTTTTAGAAGGACCGTGAACATGATCTTGCCAGAAGTTAAGTGTGTCAAATTGTGGGTGTGTGTGTCAAGGGGTAAGCTAGCTTTATATTAATTAATAATATTGGTATAAAATGGCAGGGAGGCTGTGTGTGCCATTCATTCTTATAGAACATATTCAAACACATATGTACAGACTGTACATTTTTGACAAATGCAGGAAAATAAAAGTGAATAGAGCTTAGCTCTACCAGATCTTAAATAAATATTCAGAAGAAATAAGGAGAAATAAGCAAATAAAGTTTTTTGGCAGGGAGTTTATTTATTTAGCAACAGCGATGCAGTTGCTTACACTTTCTACAAATGTTTTATCTCTTTTTCCGTAGCACCTGTCCCTGAGTGAATAGAGCCACATCTGTCTCATCTTGGCATAACAAGCACACATCTACATCTGTGAATGATGATTCCATTTTTGAAGGAAGCAGTGTATACTTTTGCACTCCTGCAGTCTGGGGAAAAAAATATTGCACAATAGATTTTGTGTCTTGCAGGAAGGCTTCTAAATAGTGAATACAAAGTTTGGAACTGGTACAAAAATATTGAATTTGCAATTCAGGAAAGCTGGGAATTTTACCTATATCTGTGTATGCACATTGTGCATGTAAATGTATCTATTATTTGATTAACATAAAATATCAGATAAAGGATTCACTTAGTAGAAGCTATAATTTAGAAAAGAAAATACTTTCATAAACACTTCAATATTTTACACGCCCATAGGATAGTAATGGTTTGCATATTGCTTCAAGAATATTTTCTGAAAGAAAATGATTAATTTTAGGTAAGGAAGAATTCGGGGTCTTAATTGATACCAATTAGAGTTACTGATTGTGATAATTTAGGCCATTTCGTATTTTGCACACTTCCATTTTAATACAAATAACCAATCTCTATGCAGAATCCTCTAATAATTAATGAAAGGGTTGAGGGGAGGTGGAAGATGCTGGAAGCCATCACTTCAGGCAGATCCAAAGCAGAAGCTACAGTTCAGAAGATATACAATTTTCTTCCCCCCCGACCTGCACTAACTGCCGTGGTCTCTATCTGAAACCACAAATGTGGCTATTACACTTTTTCTTCTCTCTTTTCCCCACATCCACTCCAATATCCTAGTCCTGGTTCATTTACTCCATTCTTCTACTATCTTCTTGCGATTTACCATCATTTCTTTTCTGGATTCTGCAAAAGCCTCTAAACTGAACTTTCAGCCCTCAAGACTACCTTTTCTCCAACCTCTGCTCCCACTGCACCCAGAAAGAACGTTTCTGAATTCACCTCTCATCTCCGGTTTCTCTACTTAAACCCTTCAATGGCTCCCTATTGCCCTCATGAGAAAGTCCACACTCAACCCCTGTGCTTGTGTAGAAGCGCCTCTGGAACAGTCTTTGTGAGGCTCAGGCAGCCTCACCTCTTTCCATCTCCCTCTGCCTTACCTCACTCTCCACTACCTCCAGCCATTGGTGAATTATTTTCACGCCTTGAAACTCTTCCCATCTTATCCTTCTCTCCCTCTCTCTCCTCCTCACCTTCGAGATTTTTCATATGTTATTTCCTGTACCTGCAACAGTTTCTCCTTCCACCCCTTCCCTACCAGCCTTCCATATTACTTGACTGCATATCAGTAAATGGGCATGGGCAGAGCTAAAGAACAGTGTGGAATCAGTGGATGCAGGAATTATGAACTCCAACTTCATGACCTTCCCATTTTGTTTTGTTTTGTTTTTGTGCATGCCTGTTCACTGTGTGCAGAACACTGACTTAGGCACTGTGAGAATCTTTTTAAAATGCTGCTCAAAAGTTTGGCAATGCACTTAGGAAAATTTAACTGATACAAGCAGAGTGTGCTCATGTACAAAATAAAAATGACACAAGCAAGGTGTACAGGAAACATAAATTATTTTGCTGTTTGGTAAAGAGTGAAGATAATTCCTTTGACATATTATTAGCCTTTGATATGCCATTCCCTCACATTAATCTTTTTCTACAATTAAACCAGCCAGGTTTTGATAATGCTGATATAATGATTGGAAGCTTTCAAGGATAATCCTTTAGGTGATTCCATAATCTCCCTTGTTACCATTTCCCAGAGTTTCACAGGTCTTGCGTTTATGAATCTCAGCTTTATTCCTCCTACTTCTCTGAAAGTCTATTTGTTTTTTCTTGATCATTCCACGGTGAGAAGCAAGAACAGCTGCTCTCCACTGCTGCCTCTTCTTATCGCTGGAGTTCTGCATCTCACCTATCTTTCAAACAGCACTAGGTTCTCGAAGGAAAAATTGAGTCTGCAAACTTAAGTGGGTTTTATTTTTGTTTCAAGGACACTGCTTGTCTCAAGGGGCTTGCTGCACTGTTGCATTACCATCTCCTAACTTCCCATGAAAACCCCCAACTGCTCTCACGTCCTCTCTACTTGGCTTTGTCCGTGGGTTGGAACTGCCTCGGTGTGGCTGCAGTGCCGACCATTGGCACACAGCTTCCTAAGAAGTTTTTTTTTCATCTGAAGGTGAGAAGAGCAAGCTGCATAATTTACCAGCACCTCCTGGGTGGCCACACCTTCCTTTTCTCTCCTGTCTGGCCTAACCCAGCTGCCATCTGTTCTCCTAAGCACCCGAGGCAGTCCTGTGCTTGACAATACGCTGCAGTGTTACACGCAGAAAAATGAGCTGTGATAGAAATCTGAAATTCTTTCTCCATCTATAGTGTATCCAATTTCCTGTATTTGGTTGGTTGTAGCCAGTTTGTGTAGGTACGCTTGTAAGTTTCCTTTTGATTAGTTTTAATACAAAAAATAATTTTTAAAAAATCAACCAAAAGGATTATATAATGTTAGTTATTTATTGATAGTATTCTAGATATTAGATAAACATACAGGCAAGCAGTTTTTAAAAACATATATTAATGCCCAAGAGAATAAAAGGAATTGTTTCGGTCAAGTGGGGAAATTATGTTTAGGGAACTTTTCAAAATATGTTACTGTATCGGTTTTACTGGTCAATTGAGTCTGAATTTAGATGTTTTAAAAATACACGTTAAAAAATATATAGGTAAATAGGATCGTTATCTGGTGGGTATGTTCTTTTTTTCCCCTAATTTTAGACATGCCTATCATTAACGAATTCCTCAGATTACTCCGCTGATCCCTGCTGTTATGTTTGCAGTTAACATTATCATCTAGAAAAAAAATCTGCAATAAAATACCCAGTAATGAACAATGAGTATTTAAAAGTTGCAGAGACTTTGGGTCAATTCTTTAATAGTCAAGATAATTTTACTTCTGAGAAGAACAGAAACCTTAGTACCAATAAGCACCACACATACATGTGCCCTATTAGTAATTTTTAACTTCAAATACATTGATTTCAATTGCTTTAATTGAAAATTACTGCATATCTTCAAACCACAGAATTGACCTATCAAATTTGATTAAGAAAAATCTTACACTTAGTACATATTTCATTATTTTTTCCTTTTTGACAAATTAAATAATCAGTAAAACATTTAGAATGATTGACATTCAAGTTCTTGATTCAAGAATTAAAATTGTTGACTTTAAACAAATAGACAGCCTGCTATTTCTCCAGCAAAAATGGGTTTATTCAGGATCAGCAAAGAACTGTAATTCAGGGTCTGCAACAATGGTGTCATGTGCAAGTCCCCCAGCAGCAAGGGAGGAGAAACTCTTTTACAGAGGTGAAGAGGAAGTTGGGAGGGCTAGTGTAAACAAAGAATTTGCTGGAAAAGTTGAGAGTTTCACGTGTAGTGGCTTTTCGTTGGCTGGGCTGTGCCAGTTTCTCATTGGCTGAGCTTCTTGCTGGTCAAGAAGAGTAAGTCTTTCTTCTTCCTGTTGGGCTCCCCTATTGACGTAGGATGTGAGAACTCCCCCTTTTGGCCCCTAGACTCCAATTTAATGAGGTTTCTGTTCATTAATTTGATAATAAGTAAATAATCTTAGGCCCATTCTGTTTTTTCCTTTTAAGCGAAGTTAAGTTGTACTTTTGATATTTTGAATATATGGTAAGGAACAAGAAAAATTAAAATCAAAACTAAATTAGTTAAGGCTAGAAAATATCATAGTGTTCTAAAAAGAAAATAAAGTAAAATCCTTCTATTTTCTTGTGACCATGAAATAGTCTTCATTTGATATGTGCCAGTAGTATGGTAGAAATAGCTTATATCAATATGTATATCTGATAAGCCATTTATAAACTAGCTGATGCTACAATGACATTTCTAATTATAGTTAACTATATAGGGTTCATTAGAAACGCTCTATATTTATCTCCTGTTTACGTGGATTCTCAGATTTAACTGCAATTAGTTTACTGTTGCTAGTGTCTACGTGGTTAACTGAAGTCCTTTTCCACTTACTAGGTATATAATTTTGGCAGATTTACTTAACTTCCCTAAGTCTCAACTTCTTCCTCTTTAAATGGAAATGACTCAAGTTCTGTGTTGATCAAATCAGGGGTCAAGAAACTATAGTGCATCGGCCAAATCTGATGTTCAGCCTATTTGGGGCCAGACTAGGAGCTATGAATGGTGTTTTTATTTGTGATGGGTTGTAAAAACAAAATGAAAGAAAACAACAACAAAATTAGTAAAGACTATGTAACAACAAATCCTATATGATTGAAAAGCCTAAAATAATCAGTATCTGGCCTTTTATAGGTGAGTTTCCCATAGAGTTATTTTAAAGATTAAATGAGATAATGCATGTAAAGAGCTAGGAAGGAAGCCAGGCATATGCAAAGGGCTCAATAAATGTCATTTGTTACTATTTTTGGTAATACTAGTATGAAAATGGTATTAGTATTCTTAACAGGTCTACCAATTGGTCAAGTTCCATTTTATCTGTGTTATACTGTGTCCTATTGTGAATACCATCTTGTGCTGGATAAAACTGAAAGCCATTCTTTTTTGGAAAAATGTTAAAGGTTCTACTTTTTAAAGAAAGCTTAACAATGTACATTTTCTGACTTATTTTTATTAACTCATTAATTAATTTTATTATTTTTTAATGCAACTCTGATGTGGGAAGCTGTATCTTGGGAGAAGGGAAGTCTGGAGAAAGGTTCATAAAAACATGTCAAAGATCACTGGAAAGGAAATCACTTAATGTTCTTTCTTTGTGTGCGTGTGTGTTATTTTTATTTCTCTTGCAAAAGAAAGAATGTTAGTCACTTGATTTCTCCTTTTCTGAAGGGAGGCTTCAATTTGGAAAGAGTGATGTTTTCCCAAAGGGGAAAAAAAAGTTGGAAGGGAAGATACAAAAGGGAAACAAGTATATTGTTTTGTTTTACCTTCAGAGAATGCAGAGCATAAAATCCCATGCTTTCAGAATGCCCTGGGAATCTTACGTAAGCCCACCACTAACTCAGGTTCATACAAGTAAACATCCTTCCCTTCCTTAAGCGTTAGATTAAAATGCATTAAAAAATAAACCTTTGTTAGCAGTCCTGATAATGGAATGCTATGGATCCCGGCCAGTGGGTCCTTGGGAATGCCATCACAACAGGACCCAGCCAGCTGAGGAAGAGAACAGTGGAATCTGCTCAGGGCGGTCTTGTTTGGTCTCAAACTTGAGTCCAGCTAAATGTGTGGGAAAAAAAATGAAGGATCCCCTCCACAAAAGTAAATAAATAAATAAAGTAGGAAAACCAGTAGGGGTTCAAGTTAAAAGAGCCAACCTTAGAAGCAGACCTGATTTGGTCAGGCAGTAGCAGGCTTTGTGAGGTCCATGGCTGGGTAGAAATGAAATAGACCATGAATTCCCCACTAAATTCCTGTGCAAATAGGATTTTGGCATTCCTACTTGGGCTTTCCTTGTTGCTCCACATCTTGATAGCCAAGCCACAGGCTTCTACAGCCCCCAGTTAAAAGAATTAGCACAAGCTTATGAACATGCTGGCCCCACACTTAATAGTAAAAGGCATCTGTTGGGCTTCTCTTAAAGCACTAATGCGTGAACATTTTTGTTACAAACTTTCCCAGAGAAGGAAAGAAAAATGGTGATAAATTGCCTAAATTTTTAATAAAATGGAGAATATTATCCCATCTTTCCACAATTTGGACGTTGGGGCTAGTTCTGAAAATGTATCACAGCCAGTCTCTTTAAAGTTGAAGTGAAGTTGAGGAGAAGTAAGATGATGTTGGAGGGAGCATCATGGGAAGAGATGAAGTCCCACAAGAAATAAAGCAGACAGAAGAAGGAGAGAGCCCTGGGTGGGTCATGTAGGATGCCCACCAGAAGCACTGCAGGAAGAACCTGTGCTAAAAGCCCACTGGATAAGGTGAGTCCCCATTTGTGAAACCCAACTTTGGAGTGACAAACTGAAATTCCTCCATTTGCTGCTGAAGCTGCTCCATTCAGCTGTACTTTAGATCTGTGGTTCCTGAACTTCAGAACAGATGCACACTTCTGAAGATTCAGGACTTTTTTACATTGTTCCTCACTGAATCTGACTTGAACTCATAGGATGATTCTTTTTTGTTTTTTTAATTCTTTCCCTCATTTTTTCTTTTTTTAAGTTGGCCCTGAGCTAACATCTGCTGCTAATCTTCTTCTTCTTTTTTCTTTTCCTTCTCCCCAAACCTCCCAGTACATAGTTGTAGGTCCTTCTAGCTCTGCCATATGGGACGCCACCTCAGCATGGCCTGAGGAGCAGTGCTAGGTCCGTGCCCAGGATTCAAAGTGGCAAAACCCTGGGCCACTGAAGCAGAGTGTGCAAACTTAACCACTTGGCCACAGGCTGACCCCAGGATGATTTTCAAAAACTCTTCCAGTTCAAAAGTGCCACTCTTAGAGGTATTTTAAGATAGTATTGTTGAGCAATTTGGTAAGAGTTATTACTTATTTTCCAAACCACTATGCTAGTAGGTCCCCTAAAGCTCATTTAAATGGAAGATAGATTGTTATGTGATCTCATTATGCATCCAGAATCCTTATTTTTACCTGCAGCGCCATCTATCCTGATTCCACCCCACGACCTGGCCGTTATTACCCAAGGTTCTCATCTTGTAGGACACAAGGGCTACTCCTCCTCTTATAAACATGTGGATGGGGGCAGAGTAGAGACACTCAGGAGAAATAAAATGGCTGGTGCACTGCCCTAAGACTAGAAGCCCTGCCCCTTTGGAATGGGGACATTTAAGATTCATTTCAAACCTATTGGTAACCTCTAAAGATATCTCTGCATGTTGCTGCTATATAAAGAAAGTTCCAGGAAGAGCCTGGACTTCTGTCAAGCATTGTAGCAAAAAAACATTTCCTACTAAGCTCTCCTTAAGGATCTGAAATATGCCTCCAGAAAAACCTCAGAGCCTCTTTCTATAGGAAAAGTCTTCTTCTCAAGATAACATTAAATTGTTTTAATAAATAAACAAATGCTGGAATATAACCAAGTTGTAAAATGCTAAATATTTAGTTATTTTTGCCTTTAACTGTCCACATTTACTACCACCTCAAAGGAAAAAAAACTTAATAGACTAGATGTTCCTTAACATATAACATCTGTGAAATGGTCACATGGGCCAAAACACTTGAAGAGTTGCTGATTTCTGAAGAATGTCAAGTTGCAAGAGCGCTTGGCCTGGCAGCAGGTACTGTCCCAAGGCAATCAAAAGAACCTACGTCAAAGGCTTACGGATTTTCAGAGCTGCCTCTGCGTGCTGTGTGTGTCTTCTGTGAATAACAGGCCAGGACTGGAGTGGTCTGTCGGTATCCTCTCAAGAGGCAAACCCTTTTATTTTTTTCTTTTCTTCTTTTTCTTCTTCACCTTTTCCTCCTGTGCTTCCTGCTTTTCCTCTTCTTCCTCTGTCTAATCCTTCTCCTTT
This sequence comes from Equus quagga, assembly GCF_021613505.1. Taxonomy (NCBI): domain Eukaryota; kingdom Metazoa; phylum Chordata; class Mammalia; order Perissodactyla; family Equidae; genus Equus; species Equus quagga. Next base: position 88,661,547 of record NC_060270.1, read on the forward strand.
TCATTAAATTTTCTAGGAAAAGGTGAGGCTCAGTGTGGCTTAGAGATTTGAAACTTGGAAAAGACAGCTTTTTGACATATTTTCTAAGATGTTTGATGGGACCCAGGGGCTTGGGAGTGGCACTTGTAGGTAGGCAGGGAACAAAGAGAGAGAACACACTTTTATTAACTGTTGGCTTAGTGCCAGGAATAGCGCTCATCATTTCTTTCTTTCTTTTCTTTTTTTTTTTGAGGAAGATTAGCCCTGAGCTAACATCTGCTGCCAATCCTCCTCTTTTTGCTGAGGAAGACTGGCCCTGAGCTAACATCCGTGCCCATCTTCCTCTACTTTATATGTGGGGTGCCTACTACAGCATGGCTTGTCAAGTGGTGCCATGTCTGCACCCTGGATCCGAACTGACAAACCCCAGGCCACCAAAGCAGAATGTGTGCGCTTAACCACTGAGCCACCAGGCCGGCCCCTAGAGCTCACATTTCTATAGACATTATTGCACTTAGTGATCATACTGACTATGTGAGGTAAATATTATCTTTCTCTTTATCAAATGAGAGAAAAGTTTTAAAATTACTAATGTGCTCAAGATCATGTAGTTGATGAGTAGCTGAGGTAGCCACAAATGTAAGTCTGTCCAACTCGGAAGTCCGAGTAAATATACATAGGAAGATGAGACTAATAAGAGTTTCAGACAGGGGAATATTATTGAGAAGTTCCAAGAAATGTATCATTTCTTATTTCTTAGTGTAATAAATATCTTAACTTCTGCTATATACCAGCCTCTGTCCTAAACATCATCAATGTAATCTTGAATGTAGGAGATTACATTCTAGTAGGGTTAGGCAAACAATGGATAATTAAATAATAATTCAATTAATTGACAACTAATTAATCAATTACAGATCATAATAGAAATGTACTTACAGGAAGTAAACAAGGTGAGATGCTAGACAGTAATTTGGAGGGGAGGGTAGCCTACTTACATAAGGTGGCCAAGGAAGGCCTCTCTAAGGAAATAACATTTATGCTGAGACCTGAAGAATAAAAAGGAGGCAGCCTTGCCAACGGTTGGAAGATGAGTGTCCCAGACAGAGAGAAAAGAAGACCAGGGTGGAAGGAACATAGTAAACAAGGGAGAGAGGTGTACACAAAGAGACTGGAAAAATTGGCAAGAGTCTGATGATGCTGAAGTGTATGTGCACCTTAATACATTTAATATTTATTCTAAGTGTAGTGGAAAGCCATCGAAGGGTTTGATACAGAGGAGTTATATGATATGGTTTACATTCAAAGAAAATCTCTCTGGCTGTTGAATGCATCTCTCTGTCTAGTCCTCTAGGAAGAGGACATGTAGCTTACAGCTCCAAGTTATGACATCTGAGAAGATGGAGGCAGATTACAAGTTTTATTTTCTGTGCTTATTCTAACTCTATTACTTAATTTGAATGGCATTGCTTTCCTCTTATCCATGTGACAGTGGATAAGTACCAGTTTTATGACATTTGAGATTACAAGATTTAGTTCAAAATGCCACTGTCTCTCTCTTATCTGTATGACAGTGAATAAACAATAATCACCTTTCCTATGGGAAAGAGCCCTTGGCATTGTTTAGCGCCATGGTCCTGCCAATAACGTTTGTTATTGATTAAAACATTACGTAGCATAGTTGGTAAGAGAATGGTTCTGGAACCACACTGATTTATTTTGAATCCTGGCTCTGCGTATTACTAGCTAGGAATCCTTGGATGAGTTACTTAATTTCTATGTGTCTGAGTTTCTCACCTCTCACATGGAGATAGTAACAGTATCTACCTCATGTGATTATTGAGAGGAGTAAATGAATTAAAACTTATATAGCACTTGGAACAGCGCCTGGAACATAGTAATGACCTAATAAGTGTTAAGCGTTCTAAAATCGTCACATTAGAGCAAGGATTAGGCTAACTCTTAGAGGTAGTCCAGGAAGGCTTGTTTTATCCATCCCTTTGCGAGTGGGCGCGAAGATAAACACTCCTTTTCCAATATGTGTGTATTCATGAAGTGTTTGTAGGTCAATGTGGTGGCAGATATTGGGGGATCTACTTGAAAGAAAGTGAAGAAAAACAAAACAGGATTCTGGAAAACATCAACATTTAAGACAAGGAAGGGAGGGGCAACAGTGAGAATAGACCACCAGAAAGAAGTTTCTAAAAAGATGAAGAATAGGTGAAAGCAGGGTTAGAGTAACAAGGGATAATGGGCCAACAGTGGTAAATGTACAGAGGTCAGCAGAATGAGGGGTGCAAACAGATCACCATTGATTGTACCATTAGGACAATGCTGACTTTTGTTCACTTAGTCTTGGGGTACACCTGGGACAAGAAATTGGTTTGTAGGCAGTGGTTAAAACCTGAATATGAGATGAAGAATTATAAACAACTTTTCTAAAAAGAAAAGGGAAGGAGAGAGAGGAAGTGAGAGCTTTAAAAGGAGGCTCGAATTATGTGAATGTGTGTGTGTGTATGTGCACCCAAAATATATTGGGAGAATAAGAATATGTTTGTAATGTGGGATTATAATGCAATGGAAAGAGAATGTATAAATCTAAAATTAAAGATATATAGAGTAGAATAAAATTTCTGAACAAAGATGTAACAGACTCAGTATAAGAGAGGCAGTTAAAGCTTGCTGCCCAGGCTTGTATCTTATCTTCAGCATTTCCTAGCAGTAGCCATGGGCATGTTGCTAATGCCTCAGTTTCCACATCTGTAAAATTGGGATAATAGCAGGACCTGCCTCAGATGGTTGTGGTAATATATTACGCCTAAAGTGGGTCCCAAGCACAGAGTGAATGCGATAGAATAGATGTTGTAAAAGGAGAAAGATAACGTTTTCTTTGAGATTGAGGGGCAAGTCAGGCAAAGGAATAATAGTTGTGAAAGACAGAGGAAAGAATTTGAGAAAATTCTTACCTGAAACTCTCTACTTTCTCCATAAATAAGAGGAGAAGTTCTCTTTGACAATGAGGAAGGCAGGCATTGGGTCTGAAATTTAGAGAAAGTCATAAAATTTGAGCATAGGTTCTGGAAAATGACAACGAAAGAGGAAATAAAAAGATGATTAAGGATCGAGGGCACAGCTGAGGGGATGTGAACACCCTTATCAAAGAATCCTGTGCCTGTGCGTGACTTTTCCTCCAGCAAGTTTTCACCGCTGGTGGATGCTAAGGTAACTGCCCTACGAGGCCCACGCAAGTCGGGAGGTGGTGGAGGTGGGGTGGGTATCTGTTCTCACAGTCGCGCATTCAGGAAGCCATTTTATTAGGGACGCCACCATCTTTTAACTTATTTTATAATTTCTATTATTTCTTTACTTTTTCTTCCTGTGGTAAAATGTATTCAACATAAAATTTAACCATTTCCAAGTGTACAGCTCAGTAGCATTAAGTACATTGACATTGTGGTGCAAATATTAGTTCTATTCATTTCTAGAACTTTTCATCATCCAAACCAAAACTCTGTTCCATTAAACCATCATTCTCCAATACCACCTTCTCTCAGCCCCTGGTGACCACTATTCTGCTCTCTGTCTCTGTGAATTTGACTATTCTAGGTAGCTCATACAATATTTTTTCCTTTGTGTCTGGCTTATTTCACTTAGCATAATCTTTTCAATGTTCATCCATATTGTATGAGAATTTAATTCCTTTTTCATATTGAAAAATATTCCATTGCATATATGTATCATGTTTTGTGTATCCATTCATCTATCCACGGACATATAAGTTCTTTCCACCTTTTGATTATTGTGAATAATGCTGCTGCGAATATTGATGTACAGATGTATGTTCTAATTTTTGCTTTCAATTATTTTGGATATATACCTAGAAGTGGAATTGCAGGATCATATAGTAATTCTATGTTTAATTTTTTTGAAAAACCGCCATAATGTCCTCCAAACATGCTGAGCTTGCCCCCTGCTTCATAGTTCTCGCACTGACACCTGCCTCTCTCTGGTGCCTTCCACCTGCATCTTTCAGTGTCCTTGCTCAGAAACAGAGCAACATTGGGACTTTTCCTCACCACTCAGTCTAAGGTAGCTCCCACTACTTTCTAAAATAGGGGCTGCACCATTTGACCTTCCCATCGGCAATGATTACATATATGTCCATCCATCAAGACCGAATAGACTTTATTTCAGGAATGCAAGTTTCGTTTAATAGACAAAAATCAGCCAAGTCATTTCACCATATTAACAGACAGCAAAAACAAAAACATATGACCCTCTCAATAGATGCAGAAAAAGCATTTGACCAAGTTCAATACTCATTCATGATGAAAAACAAGTTTCCAGAGACTAGGAATGGAAAAAAAAATCTTCATTTTGATAAAGAGCTTCTACACAAAAATCAAGATCTTTTTTATTGGTAAAATATCCAATGATCTTCTGCTAAGATTAGAAAGAAGGCAACCACCTTACTTTAGCTATTCTATTCAGCATTTTATTAGAGATCTTAACAAGTGTAGTAAAGCAAGAATATAATAGAAAGTGTGATGATTTCAGTAAAACTATCTTTCTTTGCAGATGATATGATTTAGTTGTAGAAAATCCAATGAAGTCTATAAAATACGACTAGAAATAAGTGATTTTAGCAAGGCCACAGATACCATGTCACTAAAATAAATCACTGGTATTTTTATAATAAGTACAGTTGAAAAAGATGGTAGCAAACATTTGGAAAATTAAACATAATTTGTGCTAATAATCATAAAAAACTTTGAAATAAAATCAGCCAAAGATATACAAAACCTCTACACTGAAATCTGCAAGATGTTGCCAACATAAATTTAAAGGGACCTACAAAATGGAGAGTGGTATTGTGATTCTGGATTGGAAAAGTCAATGTTGTTAAGCTGTCACTTTTTCCTAAATGATTTGTAGATTCAATGTGATCCCAATCAAAATCACAGCAGGCTATTTTGTAGAAATTAAAAGGATAATTCTAAATTTTGTATGGAAATACAAAAGACCTATCTAGATTAGTTAAAACAACCGTGAAAATGGAGAATAAAATGGTAAAATTTATATTATCATACTTTAAGACTTATTTTAAAGCCAAGCTAATCACTATTGGGTGGAATTTGCATAAGGATAGACACATAAATCAATTGAAAAGAATAGAGTCCAGAAATAAATCTATACATAAATAGTCAATTGATTTTAGACAATGGTGCCAAGGCAATTTAATGGGGAAAGGAAATTCTTTCTCACTAAATGGTCTATAGCAACTGCATAAGCACGTGGAATGAAATTAACCTTAACCCCTACCTCACAATATACCCCAAAATTTGAAATGGATCGTAGACTTGAAAGTAAAATCTAAAACAATAAACTTTGAAAAAAAGTGAGAGAATACCTTTGTGACCTTGGGGTATGCAAACATTTCTTGGCAAGGAAACAAAAAGCAACAAGTATGAGGTGATTTTTAAAAGTGTCCATCAAAAGATACCATTACAGAATTAAAAAGTCAAGCCACAGGCTAGAGAAAATAATCATAATACACATATTTGACAAAGGATTTATATCCAGAATACATAAGTAATTTCTACAAATCATTAATAAAAAGTTAACTAGCCAATACAAACAGGCAAAATAATTAAACAGCCACTTATCAAAAAATATAGCAAGCCAGTAAGCCCATTAAACCGTTCTCCACTTAGGAGAAAATAAAAAACCACTTGATGCCCATTTGAAGAACTAAATTAAAAACCAATAACACTAAATGCTTGTGAAAATATGGAGGAACTAAAACTTTCATCCATTACTGGTAGGGGGTGCAAAATAGTACACCCCTTTGGAAGACTATTTGGCTGTTTCTTACAAAGTTAAACACAGTCCATCAAACCATTGACCAGAAATTCCATTCTTAGGTATTTACAAGAGAAATGAATCATTGCCCACAAAACGCAGTGTAGCAATTGTTTATAGCAACTTATTCATAGTAGCCCCACTTGGGAAAAAACAAATATCCTTAAGAGAAAAACAGATAAATTGTGATGTATTCATATGATGGAATACTGTTGAGCATAATAAAAGAATAAACCACTGGATGATGAGCAAGAGCACTGAAAGATTCAAAAGAAATTGGTTAAATGAAAGAATCCAGATGTAAAAATCTACATACTATATGATACAATGGATAAAAGATTCAAATACAGGCAAAAGTAGTCCCTTGAGAAAGAGATAATAATAATCTACGTAGTCTAATTTCTAGCCGAGTGCCTGACTCATTGTAAGCATTCAGTAAATATTTGTTGACTGAATGTTTCATGAGAAACATTTTAAAAGATAAACTTTTTCTATTTGTTTGAAATGTGTTTGTGTGTATGTGAGTGTGCATGTGTTTGCTTCATATTGTTTTGTTTTATTTTTGGTCTTATTCTTTTGTCTACACACATAGACACACGTGGAAAACCATTGACAAATGTTTCTACGGGAAGGTGCCAACGGAAGGAACGTGTCTGGGTGTTTTCTGTGGAGTTGAACATACTTTTCATGAGATAGATCTTAAACAACAGTCCTCATTGTAAGAAATTAATGAACTAAAAACTGGCTTTACCTCAGGAACCCTATTTGTAAAAGAAAAGTAGAAAGACTAGTTAATGTTCTTTTAAGAAGATGATTTTCCTTTACCCAGTTTATTTGTGTGCAAATCACTGGCCCACTTTGAACATGATGAGGATAATAGGTAGCTTTTGGTTGGTATCAAAATTAAAGTCTGAAGGCTGCGTCTAAATTATGAGTGGCTTGCTTGTGAGAAATTTCCTAACTGGGACTCCTTCCAAAAGTACTTCACTGTAGCTTCATGGAATTTTCTCAACTGTTTTGTTTGTTCCTTCTCCACACCTCTTCCCTGGTGCATAGAGGCACATCTGTCTGTTTTCTGCCTTATCAAGCATGCATCTACATCTGCAAGGAAAACTCCACTTCCTCAGCTAAAAACCTGTATCTGATTGTGGTAATAAAGCTCTACTTCCTCAGTTCAAAACATACATCAGACAAGACCAATTACTTCAAATGACTCATAGTAACAGGCGAAGCAATAGTCGTCTTTTCAAAGCCTTTGAACTTTTACTGCTTCAAAGGTGTACTAAAATGTGGTTATGAGGCGATTGTCTAAAATTGCCAAATTACCAGTTTCCAAGCTTTGACATTTGTTATTTTGCATAACTAGACAAAGGAAATCAGTGAGATTACCTACCAGGAGGAAAAGAGACCAAAAAAAAAAAAAAAGCAAAAAGAGCAGACAAAGAAAGTAACTATGATATAGGTGAGGCTGTTGACAAGGATGCCTTTTCTTAAGCAAAGGGCAGGAAAGAGCTTTAATTAACTATTGATAGAATTATAATACTAATTTAAACAACCGGATATTTTTCATTCTTAGTCTTGCTCTGAAAAGTATAAAAAATACATTACTCAGAGAATGATCAGTGAATCAGATTTTTCTTAAAGGAAGGCACTGTCCAGAAGTATTGCCTGATACTTTGAATTCTGGCAAAGAATTTCCTGTTGCTCACTTTTGTGTCCAAAGTGTCAACAGTGGCAAATAGTAGTCAAAGCTAATAATTGCCTGCCAGCTGTTTGGGGACTCATGTGAATTGAATTCATGGCCATACCTATTCCAGTCCTTTCTCCAAGAGTGAATTTAGCCTGACTTTCTTCAAGAGAAATATTTTCTATATCTTTATTGCCTTCCTACCATACTTTTCCATAGCGTAAATGACTTTTGATTTTATTTCTTGTAAACATCTTAAAAAATGTCTACCTTCTTTATAAAGCTTCTTCGCAAGCACGGCACGGTACACAGAAAGGGCCAGCACACTCTAGTGGTTGTGGGCAAGTTGTCTAGAACCAGGTGCCGCTGTTGAAATCCTGGCTCTGTCCGTTCATTCAGCCGGATGACTTTAGGCATGTTACTTACTTTTCTCTGTCTTAGTTTCTGCATCTATGAAATGGGGATAATATAATGGTATCTACCTCCATGGGTTGCTATGAGCATTAAATATATTAATATTCATAAAACATTTCAAAAGTACCTGGCATGTGATAAGCACTATATGTATTTTGCAAAATATTTTTAAAAGATGAAGTGTATATATTTATTTTTAGAGCTTGATTAAATTGATGGCACAAGGATTTTATTTTAAAAAAGCAAAAAACTTCTGATGAGGAAAAATTTTGAAGCCAATCACTGAGTAAGGAGTAGTTAGTAGTTGAAACTAGTCAGCTTCCTGTGTAATCTGCACCCCACTGAACTAGACAAGGTTTCAGTTAGCTTAACGAATCTAGCTGACTAAGCCTTGCCTTCAGAAACCTTTGCTTATTTTCTTAGACTGTCATACTTGTTAAAATAAGGAGCAAAAAATTCCCAACACTTGAAAACATACCCTTTCTCAGAAATAAATCAGGAAGTTTAATGATATTATTCACATTTCATAAATACCTGGCAGTTAGGCATGGTACTAGCACTGATTCTCAGAACTTTAGATCAAGAGAGGAATGTTAGGTTATTTAGTTCAAACCTTTCACTTTACAGAAGAGGAAAGAAACTGTGATGAAACAGATGTAGATAGACTCCCCAGCATCATAGTCAATTACCAATGGATTTGGGCCATACTGGTTGAGAGAGTGTCTTCGGGAGTCAGGCAGTGCTGAGTTCAATTTCCAGCTCTCCCACTTCCAACCACTGAACATATCTTGATGTCAGTTTCTCCAAACCTGACAAAGATAATGAGATAGTATTTGTAGATGAGATAATAATTGTAAAGCAATTAGCACTTTGGCTGGCTTGTAGCAAATTCTCAATTAATGATACCTATTTTTATTATAACTCTTACTACTTCCTTTTCTTCAGTGCATCTTCCATCATAAAACCAAATAGCAGATGTTAAGTAAATACTGGTCTCCCTTAAGTGATTATTGTCAAATCATACCCTACCCCATTTGCTAACCCTCAAAGTCTGTTCTACATAAGGTGGCTCGTAAACACACAGTTGGCACCTTAATTTGTCAGGCAAATGGTGACTGAGTCTAACTTTCATACTCATATTTAAATATAGCACAGATGCTGTAAATAAACCTGTGGAGTTAAGTTTTATCTTGTCCACTTTGTGTTATCCAGCTCTTGTACAGGAAATGGAGTGTATTTAATATTGATGACTCTGTATGTGTCATTTAATCGTCTCTATTGATTGGATTTCATCAGAGTGTGGGGCTCGGACAGAGCTTTGATTAGACTGTAAGGATTCTTTGCCGTTTTCTTTTACCCAACACCATATCAATGTACCTTCTTGTGTGATATCACTTTCACAATCAATATTTGAAAAAAGCCCTGCACACAGGCCTCCAGGAAAAGAGAAGGCCCTGCCTCGAAGTTTCCTTATAGACATAGATTAGACCTCTCCAAGTGAAAAAGGTTTATTGCATGTTTTAGAGCAGGATAGAGGGAGAAAAAAGAACTGAAGGAGTCTCCATAGATTTCTTGTGTAATTTGCGCATCATTTTTTATTTAAAAGTGTCAAATTCTCCCTTTTAATGTTGGTTGACATTTGAGAAGGGATCATTTTTTATCAGTGAAATTTTACAGTTTCAATCTAGTGCTTTTTTTCCCTAGATGTAATAATAGTCTATAAATATATTATTTGGGCAACTTGATATCTTAGACAGACTACTCTTGTCCAAATTCATTTTGCATGGATTATACTGCTGTGAAACGTCCACTGAGCCTCCCGGACTAATCTTTCACTAAGGCAAAGTTTATTTTTCTATTTTCCAAAGTTGTTTCACCACAGATTCACAGAGCTCTGACTCCAGATTTAAATAACACAAATTAAGTAGCGTTAAGCAGCAAACGCGTCTCTTTATACTAGGTTCATGGAGTTTGTGCTGGTGTCTGAACGCTGACTGGGAAGGGGCTGGAATAAAATGCTTATTTATCTCTCCTCTGAAACAGGGAATTTTCTCAGAAGTCAGTTGCTGGGATCTTGGTGATCAGGGTTGAACTGAAACTCCGGGAAGTAAATGAGGTAATTTCCACAATTTCAGACTACTTTAAATATCAAAACCCCAGGGTTTGGAAATAACATTTTATATCATGTAAAATGGGAATTCCCAATAAAACAAGTTACCTGGGATCAAGACACCCAGTGTTATATCCTGAGATGGAAGTTTTCTGCCATAGAGCGGTAGCGACGAATGGGTAAAGAAAGGAAACTCCATTCTTTCCTACGACTTACCCTTTTTTTGCAACACCTTTCATTTTCTGTAATTTCATCATGTCCTCCTGCAGGTTCTTTTATCTTTGTGTTGTGTTCTTCCTTTTGTCATATGTTACTTTAGAACAGTGCTTGGCAAACTAATAACTGTGAGCCAAATCCGGCTGCTTGTCGTGTAAATAAAATTTCACGGGAACACAGACACAGCCATTTGTTTAAGTCTTGTCTGTGGCTGCTTTCCCATTATGGTGGCAGAGATGAATAGTTGCAACAGGGAACATCTGGCCAGCAAAGTCGAAAACATTTGCTATCTGGTCCTTTGCAGAAAAAGTTTGTAGACCCCTACATTAGAACAAGTTTCCATTGTGAAAGATAAGTTTTATGTGAACAAGTTGGAGGGAAATTCAATTCCTCCTCTAAATACCATCCTATTCTCTGGTAATAATTGTATTTTCTGTATCCTATTTCTAAAATTATAAGTATGGGATTGTCATTTATATTTACATTTTCATATACTGTTCTCAATGTCAGGAAATATTAAGGTGCTGAAATCCTAGGTTTGTACATTTTGCTATTGTATCTTCCATGATGTCATCATGAATTAATCCTTAAAAATTTTCCTCCTGATTCCTCCACCCCCATGAAATTGTTAAAATGTTTGCCTCTGAAGAGAGAGAATGTATATATTTATATATATTTATGTTTTTAGTGATTTGAATGTTGTTTTTTATAATTAAGTGCACAAATAAATTTGTTTTAATACATATTTTAAAATTAATCTTTCTCCGAGTTTATTCCAGACCCTGGTCAATATATTATATCAAGTATAGACTTTATTTACATTTAGCAAGATACGACATCATGTAAAAATCAGTTCGCAACACAGTAATTTTCTCATAAATAGTTATTTAAATTTTCCCACATTTAGAATCAATGAGCCACAGGCAGGACATCATAACTCAGTTTAACTAAAGCAAAGATTCTCAGGCATGATCTTTCCTAAACTGTTTTAGAACTTCGCAGAAGTAACCAACGATTTTGAGTACTCATTATGTAGCAAGTGTTTTAGATATAACATTTCAGTTAATCTCTCTGACAACTCTGTGAGGAGAGCTGGAGATCAAGAAGCTCAGAATTCAGTCAACAGGAGAGTCATAGAGGGGTGTGTTGAGTCTGTAGCTCAAAGCCTTCCACACCACAGGGTGCTTCTAATAGAAGACGGATCCTTGCGGCATGCAGAATTTGAATGCCTCTTGGAGACCAGTTTCCCTAGGGATCCGGGGACAGAGAGACCCACACTCTTTCAGAATGGCCCCAGGAGCTTTGATTATTCCACTGAAAAGCTGGTTAGGACAAATTGGCTTGAGTTGTCATTTTGCTTGCCTTAGGTCCATCAGCATGTGGAACCTTGGGGGAAAGATTTCCACTGCAATTCATGAGAGGGCAGAAGGACCCCAAGTTAAGCTTTTATTTTCAGAATCTGTGCACATATTCAGAGTGCTAACCCTTCTCCGGCCCAGGGCTGAAGTCAGCAGTGAAGATCTTGCTGCTATATTTTATAGAGTTTCAGTGAGTCCAAGTCATGGAAGCTTGTTCTTGGGCTCAGAGGGAGCTGAGCTGAAAACATGGGGCATACATTCTTGATCTGCCCTCCTGACATAAGGTATGCTGGTGGTTAATTTTGCTAAAACTTTTTCCCGACCAGGTCGTTTCCCTGCTCACCAACCTCCCAAAAACAAGGAATAAAGTTAAGATGCCGAGTGCCCTCAGGCAAGCGCCTCCTCAGCTACATCTTTCACAACATTTCTTCCTTTTAAAAGAGGGAGAGGAGTGTTGCCTGAAAGTCAACAGTTTTGAAGTGTGATGGCAGAAGTTGTCACCTCAAAGCTAAAAGCTATCAGCAATTGCGGGTTGTGGTCTTTTTTAGATAGCTGTCTGAAGGAATCCTTTCTTTATGTTGAGGTAGAACAGTCTCACTCTTCACAAAGACCTGGATGATAATAATAGAGGTGGGTAGGCAGAATGACTTCACTTCAGGTTATATTTTTTTCCACAGAGTATTTTCTCTCTGTGTTTAAACAGTCTTTGCTATAAATCAAAGCGATCATACAGATGAGTGTGTAGTGCATCTGCGTCTATGTTGTTGTGGATCTCATCCCGCCAGTGATGAGAGCCTGAAGACACAGTACAGCAGGAGGGATATGGGAAAAGAGCCTGACCCCAGGACGGAGGTGGGACCTAGAAAAGGTGCTGGGCTGGAGTTGGGAGTTTGCTCTACCCCAGGACAGGGTAGGTCTCCTGGGTGGTGTAAGTTAAGTCAAAAAAAATCTAAAACGTCCTGGGAGTGGAAGGAGAGTCAGATCCAGGTTTTGTGGAGCCTGAACTCGTACAGTTTGGGAGGCCTTCTTTAAGAAAAAAAGGTACGAAACTACAAACACAAAATTAAGTACAGAGTCTTAGAAAAGGCCTTAAAATCTTAGGTTTCTTTAGTTTCATAGTAAATCTACCTCTAGTTGGACATTTACATTATAACCTAATTTTTCTGTTGGGACCAAGTAGCACTGTAGCTAGATGAAGAGTATCCCCAGGAGCCTGGCAGACAGCCTGGAAACAAGTAGACCTGAAGTTGTGCCCTAGACTGTTTGAAGGGGGAAGTTTGTCTTCTCTCTCAGGTCGCTGGAGGCTGGTCTAGACTCCAAGGCTCAGACATACTAGAGCTCTCCTGGTTATGGAATTGGGCTGAGTTTTCAACCAGGAGAAAGACTGGGATCCAAGCGGGCTAGGGACATGTAAGGACCCCTAAGGATGAATCCTAGCCTGCAGCTCTGAAAGCTACCACAAAAGGAGGCAGTGGTGACCGGGTGCTAATCTTCCCTGTCGTTATCTTCAAACCTCAAGGAAAGTTGGGAAGAGTAGCAACTTAACTTCTACTCCTCTGTGCAGAGTTCAGCGGAGAGCCAGCTCAGCACTTAGAGTGCATGGTAAAGGGAAGTGCTGCGCATCTCCCCAGGTCATAGTGATGGCAGCACCTTTCTAGGTCCAAAGGCAGCAGAGGCAGGACCAGGACACTTTGGTCAGAGTCAAAGTACATGAGGGATGTAACCCTGAGTGGAGACGAGATGGTACCTTGCAGAAAATAACTGGGGAACATTTTGAGGGAGAAATAAGTTTCTGTTTGGACATATTGGATCTCAAACTCATCCTAATTTGTGTACTTATCAAATACATGAAAATTTTTAGGAAAAGATTGGTGTCACCTGGTATATATACACTCAAAGCAAATGAACACTAAGTATCTATCCCTACGTTTCCTATCACTGAGCCTTTGCTCCCGAGTTCCTTCCTTCTTGCTTACCATCTACTCTTCCCCAATCTATCTACATTTGATGAAACCAACCTGTCCCATAGGGTCAACCTCAACAGGCCATAAACTCTGAAATCCTTCTCTCATTTCTCCAATCACAAATAGGCTTTCTTTTGGAAGCATTTTGTCTTTAATTCTCTCTGTGGCTCTTCACACTGTCACCTAGAAGTGTGGTTACTTTTGTGCACATCTGGACTGGATTCTTTTGTTTATGGGATTGGAAAGTGACTCAGGTTATCCTAAATCTTTTGGGTTTCTACTTGCTCAATAGTATTTATGAAAGGCAAAACTACACACTAACATCTCATGGGAAGCCAGGGAAGCCCTGGAACTGAGATCCCCAGAGCGAAACTAAGTTGGGAAACTAAAGGAACCCATGCAACTGTGGGTATGGCAGTCATCTTCATTGACCGTCCAAGCCACACACCGTATAAACTCTGCAGAAAGGAATCTCAGCTCGTTCATCTTGAGGAGGCCTCATGCCCCAGATACAGGGCGGAGGGGGCCATTAAGCACGTGGCACAGAGATGGATTGAAGTTTGCCTAGTTGTTCAGTGAACGTGTTTCTTAGAGGAAGATGCCATTCTGGTAGCAAACTGAATGAACTTGGCTACCTATCTATTAATAGTTACACTTTCCCCCTCAGCTCCTCTACTCACCAGAGCCAAAATTCTTCCATTGAAAACTTTGTCATTATGTACTATGACAATGCTTAGTTTCTAGACTATCATACTCTAATTTCCATCTCACTCTCTGTGTGTCCCTCAGAGTAAGACCCTTTGCACACAGTAGGCTCTCAATAAGTGTAGAATGCATAGGTAGCTAGAAACCAGCTGTAATACCCTTCTGCATACACGTCATATACAGCTACCAAGGTTTGGGATTTTTTTCCCCTTTGGTCTATATTGTCCCTAAAGGAAGGAAGGGAGTCATTAATCTCTGATGCATGATGCTCTTCATTTTTTATATAGGTAAATTGCCTATTAAAAAAAACAAAACAAAGTTGTACTGAAAAGACAACTCTATGGCTCATGAGAGCTACTTTATTATCTGACTAAATTGTTTTTTGTAGAAGAAACTAAAGAATAGAAAATATATATCCAAATATTAAATGAATGTCTTAAATTGAATCAAATTCTTGGAGAAGATATGAAAGCTCTGCATCTGGGGTCAGGATGGGGAGAGAGGGGAGGCTTGAATCTTTAACTGATTTGCAGAAGAAAAGTAAGCAGTATGTAGTATGTTATGAAGAATAATCCTGAATTGGCATGAGCAGGAAAGGTAGGATTTGCCTGCTTCTTTGAACATTAGTTCACATCCTTCATGTTCATTATACTGTAGACCATTAAGCTATTTTATGGGCAAGAGAGAAGTTCAAGTACAGCACGAGTTGCCAAAAGGATTATAAAGTTCATTTTGATTGATCAATAATTAACTGTACCTTGTGAAATTACAGGCTTGACTAACTGTGGAACGTATTGTAGCGAATAGCCCAGGCTGCCAGAAAGAACAGAGAAGACAGAAGCAAAAGCGATGGAAAACGAAGCATCTGTCCTCTTGATACTGCGAGAGCTGGTAACCAAGGTCTCGCTGTTTCCTTCTCTAGCTAAAGTACAAACAGCCTAAAGCAGGGATTGGATTGATATGGGACACTACAGAAGATGTTTGCTTATAATTATTTCTAGCACTTTTTTGAAGATCAGGGATAAAACATTTCCAATTATTCATCAAGCTCTTGGAACTCATAGGCCTCTATAATAGGGATTTAGCAGAACAACTAATAGCACATAAGGATACAGATGAAAGGAAGGAATGTGAAGGGATTATTACCATAAAAAAGCAAATGACTATTTGATGGAATTACAACAACACAGAGAGTCAGAAAGTGATGGAAAAATAATGCTCATTGATAAATACGTAGCTGTTTAGCATTAATTTGAATTATGTCATGGCTGTGAAATGACTAATACCTGTCATTTTCTTTTCACACGTGAATATATATATCTTTTGAAAGATAACTATTCTGGATTTTGCATTGTCTCAGTGGTTATCTTGAAAAGCTGCCCACTTTCTTTAGACCATTGATATTTCTAATTTTTAAAATATTGGTGGAAATTCCCTTTACTAGTATCTGACAGCCTTAGTTTACCCCAAATACATGACGACTTGTATTACTCATTTATGGCTTACACTTACCTACATCTAAACAAGTTTTGAGTATTATTTCACATGGACAAATGCTAAATTTTAAAACAGCCTAGGACTGACTGTCCTTGTTTCTGTTTTATAATTCCTCTACATACTTTGCCTCCTTGTTAGTGCAGAGAAAAGTTATCTCTAGAAAACTGCAATTTTAGCACAAATATGCTTTAAAAATTGCATTTGGCAAATTTTAGATGCTGGGTGGTCTTGAAGGGGAAGGAAAAAAAGGTGAAATCACTTTCTAACCACACATCGTTGAGTCATCCTTTCAACAAGATAGTTCGGACCAGGGAATAGATTGCCTTTCAAAAGGATGCTGAATTAAAATAGTTTTTTTCAAGTTACCTCTGATCAGATGAAAGAGTTCTTTTTTGGGGGGTGGAAGATTAGCCCTGAGCTAACTACTGCCAATCCTCCTCTTTTTGCTAAGGAAGACTGGCTCTGAGCTAACATCTGTGCCCATCTTCCTCTACTTTATACGTGGGACACCTACCACAGCATGGCGTGCCAAGTGGTGCTATGTCCACACCCAGGTCTGAACCGGGGAACCCTGGGCCGCTGAGAAGTGGAACGTGCGAACTTAACCGCTGCACCACCAGGCCGGCCCCAAAAGATTTCTATTTATTTTTTATAATTGAGTTCATAATAGTTTACAACATTGTGAAATTTCAGTTGTACATTAGTATTTGTCTGTTACCATATATATGTGCTCCTTTACCCCTTATGCCCACCTAGCACCGCTTACCCCTCGGTAACCACTAGTCTGATTTCTTTGTCCAGGTATTTGTTTATCTTCTACATATGAGTGAAATCATACGATGTTTGTCTTTCTCTGTCTGGCTTATCTCACTTAACATAATACCCTCAAGTTTGACCTATGTTGTTGCAAATGGGATGCTTTTGTCATTTATTATGGCTGAGTAGTATTCCATTGTGTACATACACAACTTCTTTATCCATTCATCAGTCGATGGGCACTTGGGTTGCTTCCATGTCTTGGCTATTGTGAATAATGCTACAGTGCACATAGGGGTGCATAAGTCTCTTTGAATTGTTGACTTCAAGTTATTTGGTTAAATCCCCAGTAGTGGAATAGTTGGGTTATATGGTATAACTACTTTTAATTTGGGGGGAAATTTCCATACTTTTTTCCACAGTGGCTGCACCAGTTTGCATTCCCACCAACAGCATATGAGGGGTCCCTTTTCTCCACATCCTCTCTAACATTTGTTATTTTTTGTCTTGGTGATAATAGCCATTCTAACAGGTGTAAGGTGATATCTCATTGTAGTTTTGATTTGCCTTTCCCTTATGATTAGTGATGTTGAACATCTTTACTTGTGCCTATTAGCCATCTGTACATCTTCTTTGGAAAAATATCTGTTCATATCCTTTGCCCATTTTTTGATTGGGTTGCTTGGTTTTTTGTTGTTGAGTTGTGTAAGTTCTTTAAATATTTTGGAGATTAACCCCTTGTTGGATGTATGATTTGCACATATTTTCTCCCAGTTGGTGGGTTGTCTTTTTGTTCTGTTCCTTGTTTCCTTTGCCTTGCAGAAGCTCTTTATTCTGATGAAGTCCCGTTTGTTTATTTTTTCTTTTATTTCCCTTGTCCAAGTCGAGATGGTATTCGAAAAGATACTTCTAAGACCAATGTTAAAGAGAATTCTATATTTTCTTCTAGGAGTTTTATGGTTTTACATTTTACCTGCAAGTCTTTAATCCATTTTGAGTTAATTTTTGTGTATGGCAAAAGATAATGGTCTACTTTAATTCTTTTGCATGTGGCTGTCCAGTTTTCCCATCATCATTTATTGAATGAGGTATTTATTGAATGAATTATTTAAGAGGCTTTCCTTTCTCCATTGTATGTTCTTAGCTCCTTTGTCAAAAATTAGTTGTCTGGAGATGTGTGGTTTTACTTTTGGGCTTTCAATTCTGTTCCATTAATCTATGTGTCTGTTTTTGTACTAGTACCATGATGAGTTTTTTGTGTTTGTTTTGTGAGGAAGATTGTTGCTGAGCTAACATCTGTTGCCAATCTTCATCTTTCTGCTTGAGGAAGATTGTTGCCGAGCTAACATCTGTTAGCTCTATCTTCCTCTATTTGAGGTGGGATGCCACCATAGTGTGGCCTGACGAGCTGAGCTAAGTCTGCACCTGGGATCCAAACCTGAGAACCATGAGCTGCCGAAGTGGAGCTCACAAATTTAACCACTACGCCACCAGGCTGGCCCCATGTACCATGCTGTTTTCATTACTATAGCTTTGTAGTATATTTTGAAGTCAAGGATTGTGATGCCTCCAGCTTTGTTCTTTTTTTTCAGGATTGCTTTAGCTATTCGGGGTCTTTTGTGCCCCAATTTTAAGATTCTATTTCCATGAAGAATGTCATTGGGATTTTGATTGGGGTTTCATTGAATTTGTAAATTGCTTTAGGTAGTATGGACATTTTAACTATGTTTATTCTTCCAATCCATGTGCATGGATTATCTTCCCATTTCTTTATGTCATCATTGATTTCTTCCAATAATTCTTATAGCTTTCATTGTATAGGTCTTTCACCTCCTTGGTTAAATTTATTCCTAGATGTCTTACTCTTTTTGTTGCAGTTGTAAATGGAATTGTATTATTGAGTTCTCTTTCTCTTAGCTCTTCATTAGAGTATAGAAATACAACTGATGTTTGTAAGTTGATTTTGTACCCTGCAACTTTGCTGTAGTTGTTGATTATTTCTAATAGTTTTCCAATGGATTCTTTAGGGTTTTCTATATATAAAGTAATTTCATCTGCAAACAGCAAGAGTTTCACTTCTTCGTTGCCAATTTGAATACCTTTTATTTCTTTTTCTTGCCTAATTTCTCTCACCAAAACCACCAGTACTATGTGGAATAAGAGTGGCAAGCGTGGGCACCCTTGTCTTGTTCCTGTTCTCAGAGGGATGGCTTTCAGTTTTTCGCCACTGACTATGATTTGCCTTGGGGTTTGTCATATATGGCCTTTCTTATGTTGAGGTACTTTCCTTCTATGCTCATTTTTTTGAGAGTTTTTATCATAAACGGATGTTGGATCTTGTCAAATGCTTTCTCAGCATCTCTTGAGATGACCATATGGTTTTTATTCCTCATTTTGTTAATGTGGTGTATCACATTGATTGATTTGCAGATGTTGAACCATCCCTGTGTCCCTAGTATAAATCTCACTTGATCATGGTGTATGATCCTTTGATGTATTGCTGTATTAAGTTTGCCAATATTTTGTTGAGGATTTTTGCATCTATGTTTATCAGTGATACTGGCCTGTAGCTTTCCTTCTTTATGTTGCCCTTGTCTGGCTTTGGGATCAGGGTGATGTTGGCCTCATAAAAAGTGTTAGGAAGTATTATGTCTTCTTCAATTTTTTGGAATAGTTTGAGAAGGATAAGTACTAAATCTTCTTTGAATGTTTGGTAGAATTCTCCAGAGAAGCCATCTGGTCCTTGACTTTTATTTTTTGGGAGGTTTTTTTAAAGATTTTTTAATTTTTTTCCTTTTTCTCCCCAAAGCCCCCCAGTACATAGCTGTATATTCTTCGTTGTGGGTCCTTCTAGTTGTGGCATGTGGGATGCTGCCTCAGTGTGGCTCAATGAGCAGTGCCATGTCCGCGCCCAGGACTCGAACCAACGAAACACTGGGCCGCCTGCAGCGGAGCGCACGAACCCAACCACTTGGCCACGGGGAGGTTTTTCATTACTTTTTCAACTCCTTTTCTTGTGACTGGTCTGTTCATATTCTCTATTTATTCTTGGTTCAGTTTTGGGAGGTTGTATGAGTCTAAGAATTTATCCATTTCTTCTAGATTGTCCAATTTGTTGGTATATACTTTTTTATAGTATTCTCTCATAACCCTTTGTATTTCTGCAGTATTTGTTGTAATTTCTACTCTTTCATTTCTAATTTTATTTATTTGATCCTTCTCTCTCTTTTTCTTGGTGAGTCTGGCTAAGAGTTTGTCAATTCTGTTTATCTTCTCAAAGAACCAGCTCTTAGTTTCATTGGTCCTTTCTACTGTTTTCTTGGTTTCAATCTCATCTATTTATGCTCTAATTTTTATTATCTCCTTCTTTCTGCTGACTTTGGGCTTTGTTTGTTCCTTTTTTTCTAGTTCTTTTAGGTGTAGTTTAAGATCACTTATTTGAGCTTTTTCTTGTTTGTTAACGTGTGCCTGTATTGCTAGGCCACTTTTGCTGCATCCCACATGAGTTGGTATGATGTATTTTCATTTTCATTTGTCTCCAGATATTCTTTGCTTTCTCCTTTAATTTCTTCAATGACCCATAGGTTGTTCAGTAGCACGTTGTTTAGTCCCTACATGTTTGTCACCTTCCCAGCTTTTTTCTTGTAGTTGATTCCTAGTTTCATAGCATTATGGTTGGAAAAGATGCTTGGTGTGATTTCATTCTTCTTAAATTTATTGAGGCTAGCCTCATTTCCCAACATATGGTCTATCTTTGTGAATGTTCCATGTGCAGTTGAGAAGAATACATATTCTGCTGATTTTGGGTGGAGAATTATCTATATATCTATTAAGTCCATCTGGTGTAGTTTTTCATTTAGTTCCACTATTTCCTTGATGATTTTCTGTCTGGTTGATCTATCCATTGATGTAAGTAGGGTGTTAACGTCCCCTACTATTATTGTCTTTTTGTTAATGTCTCCTTTTAGGATAATTAGTGGTGGCTTTATGTACTTTGGTGTTCCTGTGTTAGTTGTATTTATATTTATAAGTGTTATGTTCTCTTGGTGGAGTGTCCTTTTTATCATTATATACTGCCCCTCTTTGTCTCTCATCACCTGTTTTGTCTTGTAGTCTACTTTTTCTCATATACGTATTGCAACACCTACTTTCTTTTGTTTGCTATTAGCTTGGAATATTGTCTTCCATGCCTTCAGTCTAAGCCTGTGTTTGTCTTTAGAGCTGAGATGTGTTTCCTGGAGGCAGCATATTGTTGGATCTTGTTTTTTAATCCACCAAGCCACTCTATGTATTTTGATTGGGGAATTCAATCTATTTACATTTAGAATGATTATTGATATATGAAGGCTTACTACTGCCATTTTGTTGCTTGCTTTCTAGGTCTTGTATTTCTCTTGTTCCTCATCCCATGTCTTTCTGACTGCTAATTCAGTTTGGTGTTTTTCTATGACAGTTTTCTCTTTATTTATCATTTGTGTCTCTGTTCTGATTTTTTGTTTAGTGGTTATTGTGAGGTTTTGTATAAAATATCTCATAAATGAGATAATCCATTTTCTGATAGCCTCTTATTCCCTTAGTCTAAGAAGTTTCCATCCCTTTTCTTTTCCCCTTCTAAGTTGTTGTTGTCACAACTTATTCCATTTTCTGTTGTGAGTCTGTGGTTAAAATAAAGTGATTATATTTATTTTTGATGTTTTCCTTCCTTTTATCTTTAGAGTTATAATTAAGTGTTTGTTAATCTGCTCTTATAGAGAATTGGAATTTTATAATTTTGTCTGCCTATTTATATTCTTGCTCAAGGCTCTGTAACTCCTTTCTTCCTCATTTTTTTTTTTCAGGTATGAGGGCCTTCTTTGTCATATCTTGTTGGACAAGGAAGTCTTATGGCAATGAACTACTTCAACTTTTGGGTATCTGGGAAAGATTTTATTTCTCCGTCATATCTGAAGGATATTTTCTCTGGATAGAGTATTCTTGGCTGAAAGGTTTGTCATTCAGAATTTTGAATATATCATTCCACTCTCCCTATACTGTAAGGTTTCTACTGAGAAATTTGCTGAATGCCTGATAGGGGATCCTTTGTATGTTATTTTATTTAGCCTTGCTACCTTTAATATTTTTTCTTTGTCATTGACTTTTGCCGGTTTTATTAATATATGCCTTGGGGAAAGTCTTTACCTTGATGTAGTTAGGAGTTCTATTGGCTTCATTTACATGTAATTCCAGCTCTTCTCCAGGTTTGGGAAGTTCTCATCTATTATTTCTGTGAACAAACTCTCTGCTCCTTTCACCCTCTCTTCTCTCTCTGGAAGACCTCTAATCTTTATGTTGCATTTCCTAATTGAGTTGGATATTTCTCATAGAATTTCTTCATTTCTTTTTAGTCTTATTTCTCTGTCCTCCTCCAGCTGAAGCCTTTCTATACTCCTACCCTCTAAATTGCTAATCCTATCTTCCATAATATCAGCTCTGTTATTTAAGGACTTCAGATTTTCCTTCTTCTCTTCCATTGTGTTTTTCATCTCTAGCATTTCTGATTGGTTTTTCTTTATAGCATCAATCTCTTTTGTGAAGAATTACTTCTGTCCATTAATTTTGTTCCTGATTTCATTGAACTGTTCTCTGAGTTCTCTTGTAACTCATTGAGTTTTTTTATGATAGATATTTTGAGTTCTCTGTCATTTACAGAGGATTACAGTTTTCTGTGCCTTCAGGATTGATTTATGGGTGTTTGTCTTTTTCCTTCTGGTCTGGAGTATTAATATATTTCTTCATACTACTTGATGGAGTGGTTTGTGCCATCACATAGTGATAGTATCTGGTCTCAGATTCCACCTGCTGCCAATGGAGCAGGCCAGGTGCTGTATATTCTGAGCCCACTGCAATCCCTGTCAGTAGTGACTGTCCAAGCCTGGGTCACTCCTTGGGACCACAGTGGTCCTGTCGCCTCTTCCACCAAGTGGTAAAGAAATCACCTGGGGGCTCAGAGCTGCCAATGCCTGCTCCCACAGTTCTGCCAAGATGTGCTCTCCCCTTCAGGGCTGCATAGGTACTATGGGTGTTCTTGGAGCCAGAAACTCATTTGCCTGGGTGCACAGATCTGCTGCTATCTCCTCCTAGGTCACACCATTTGTTGTGCTTGGTGGGTAGGGCCTCCCCACTGGTTCCAAGCCAGAGCCACTCCTTGAGACTGCGGTGGGACTATGTGCTCTCCCACTGATCTAGAGAGTAATCATGTCAGGGATCAGGGCTGATGCCACCTCCTCCCACAGTCTTGCCAAGACACACTCTGCCCTCCAGGGCTGCAGCAGTACTATGGGCATTTGCAGTAACTGGGAGCTCATTTTTCTGGCTGTGCAGTTCTGCTGCCATCTGCTCCAAGTTTGTACCAGCCATTTTGCTTGGTGGGTAGTATCTCTCCACTGGTCCGAGCCGGAGCTGCTCCTTGTGGACCATACGGCACTATGAGATCTCCCACTGAACGGGTAAGCAATCACACTCAAGTTCAGGTCTGCTGTCGCCTGTTCCCGCAGTTGCACCAAGGGACGCTCCCACCCTCGGAGCGACAGTGGTGGCGCTATGAGCTCTCTAGCCGGGAGAGCAGTTGCATGTGTACACAGACCTGCTGGGGGCTGGAGAGTACTCACTTGTCTCCACCAGCTCCCCAGGGGTTAGTCCATCCACCTTCAGATGTATAGCTGTGTGTGTCTCTAGAATCCTGATGTGCTATATTGGTATCCTCTACTGATCAATGAATGTCCATTTAGTTGTAGTTCAAAGAGGGAGAGACAAAGGGAACAGCTCACACCACCATGTTGCTGACATCCTATTTATTTTTTAAAGAAATAAAAGATTTAAGGAAAAATGTACCAAATAAATCCAAATTAAATGGCAAGGCAGGATCTCTAAGAATCTTCTATTGTCCCAGACTATAAGAACCCACCCATTGGTTGTACCAGGCAGGAGGGATGTTGAAGAATTCAGTGGCCCATTCCATCATGATCTGTACTTGCTCCAGCATCATCTTCAGAAGGCAGAGAGCTGTTCAAAGGCACTAGGCAGATAAGGCCTTTGAGGTTTTGTTTTTGTCTTTGTTTTATAAACTCCTTGTTGTATATAATTTGTAGGGGAGGTAGACATTTCCTCTTCCCAAATGTGGGTTTGTCTGGCTGGAGAATGAATTAAATTCACATGAGACAGAATAGCAAGAGAAAATTAAACAAAGCTTTATGAGGAACCATGGCCCGGGGCCTTTCTTCCCGAAGGAAGAAAGGGCACCGAAGAAGTGGGGTGCACATAGTGGTTATATACCCCCAAACAGGGTGTTTCACATGTGATTGAAATGTCCCTCCCACAATAGTCACAAGATTGCCCTGTCGGCACAGTGCTTGATGGACACAGCAGGTAATGGTCTGCTGTCTCGGTGGGCGTAGCAGGAGGCAAGTCTATCGTCTGGAGCTGGGCGGTCACAGGTGAGCACAGCAATCAGTTCCTAGCCTAAGGAAAGATGCTTAATCCTTAAAGAAATGCCAGCGTTGGGAGGGGGAGGGAAGTCAGTTACAGGAGGTTACCAGACAAGCACAATAAAATGCAGATTTAAGTCCTTGCCTTTGGTATTGATTAAGAGTTTCTAGAGAGAAGGTCATCTCCTTTCTTCTTCTTGGTACAGCCAGGGAGGCACCTTTTACAGATAGAGATTTACCTTACAAATGTAAATATGTCCTAAGAAAGGGCAAGTTCCATTCCTCAGAGCCTCCTTGTCTGTCCCAGTTTATCAAAAGCAATCAGCCTCAAATAATCCTGATGCCAAAGAGACATATCTTGGGGTGGACAATTCCAGGTCCCCACAAATTCAAATTTTTAGTTTGAGACAGAAATAGTATACTTGCTGGAATAGTCAAGCATGTAAGACTCATGATGGCATAGCATAATAAAACACATAAGTTTTGCTACTTAGTAATGTTGTGCTTTAAAGGATTTAGAAAGTTCAATTTGTGGTTTAGGAAGGCACAGATTTATAAGTTAAGATATATTTGCCACCAATGTAATATTAATAAATATTAACTCTACAAATCTGCATAATTGTATCTCTGAACATAAGAACGCTTTCTGATCAGTTTGTGGGGGAAAAAAGTAAAAAGTGTGAGATACTTTAGGATCCTGGAAGAACTGAGACTTTTAGAATACCAGATAGGTCAAGAAATACATTTGTATGAAACAGAATTCCAACTTTTTTTTGAACAGCAGAAGTATTTACAGATGAGGAAAAAGAAAAAGATGAAAAGATATCTAGTCATTTTCTGTGCATATTGCTCCTGAAATTGGAAATACGGAGAATATTTCAGTTTTATACTGATTTTCTTATGGCCCTTGGAATTTATTTATTTACATTATACTAAAATAAATACCACAATAAAGTTTTTGTTTCCTATGATTTAAAGTAAAGTAAATGTTTTATGACCAGGATTTAAAGTTACATTTGTGACTGCAAATAATTCTTAGAAATGAATATTTCCCTGTTTTACTCTTATACTAAACAAATCTGTAGCATGTTACTTTGAAAATGAAATAAAGCTTGTGTTCATAGTGACAGTCAATAACACTACAGCATAATAATCAATTGCTATTTGTAGCAGCAGGACTAGCAGTGGGGGCAGATCAGTGCAAATTACTGTCACTGTGTGCTGTCATGTATGCAGCCAGCCTGTAGAACCCAAGACAAATTATGCCCTATTCAGTGGAAGGAGACAATACTTAGTCATACCTGTACAACAGCGAAGGAATGCGGATGTAACAGGAAAGTGGATATAAATCTAAAACAATGATGGGCAAGAAAAATAAATTAATCCAGCTAAGAGTTCTGCTCCCCAGATTCAAAGTTAAATGCTCATACTTTTTCTACAAGCTGGAAATTGGTGGATTACATGTCTCTAGGGATCTACAAAAAGATTAGATGGCTTTTTAGTGAACACCAGAGAAGTCTGCACTGTACTTTACTCCAACACTGCAGGGAGATGACTCTAAAACCAGACATTGAGTGTAAATCATGTGTTATGGCCAATTCTAATGACAAATTTAAATGATAATTTATTTCACATACAAATAAGAGATAACCAAGGGGGGAACAACCATGTTTGTCAATATCATTGATCTTTGTACTTTTTCAAAAAAATCTTTTTTGTTTTTGCACTTAATTCCAAGAAAGAAAGAAAGTCTCTGGTCTATCTTTAGGAAATCCTTAAGTATTTTAGCAAATTAAGCAGCTAATTTTGAAGCTGGAACTACTGGTTTTCTACCTTCGTCTCTTTGTTTGATGACTCAGGCCAGTTTCCTTCTCTTTGCAGACAGGTAATACAGAGTACTGGAGGAGAGAGGAAACAGGTACTTTCAAATTTCCAAAAGAAACCAAACTGAGCAAATCGACAACATACTAATCCTTCCACTTCTAACACTCCGCAGTTGTTAATTAAGTTCACAGAGAGGTATATTAACTCATACGGGAGACAAATGCCTCAAATGTTACCTTGAACAAGATCAGGCCCAGCTACGTAATTTGTGGTACCCTGTGTTAAATGAATCTGTGGTGCTCCTTGTTAAAAAATAGCTAAGAATTTGAAGACCACAACAGCAGAACATTAAACCCAGTGCAGGGCCCGTCCAAGTGTGGGGCCTCTTGCGGCTACATAGGTATTACATCCATGTAGCCAGCCCTCGGTGGGGTAGTTTATCTTCCTATGCTTCCACCTTGCCACAGACTCTATCCTAGTTTGGTTTATGTTACTTAATCAACCCTCGACAAATTGATCTCTAAAACAAGGGCTGCAGACTGATAGCCTGCAGGCTGAAGTTGACCCAGAGACATATTTCGTTCAACCCAATAGGTGACTATTATGGGTCAAGACTGAGTGACAGCTGAGCCCTTTGGATGAGACTTTCTCTCTCAGTCCCTATTATCTCTGATTCTTTTACAATGGGCCATTTTCACCCCTTATATTACCTGCCTAGCCCCTGTTAACATTTGAGTTTGCCACCCATAAAATGGTAATGAAAATCTTTAGCCAGCATTCCCTGCTCCTAATAGCAGTGCAAATAATAGAAGTAAAAGCATCATGCTGATAAAGCTACATGAATCATAAGAAAATATTAGTTAAAGCACAAACAAGTTAATAGTATTGATAAAATGCGTATTCTCTAAACTATGCTCTCAGGAAAAATTTGCATTAACTCAGTACCCCCTTGAAAGAAAACCTGTTAGGAAGAAATTTCACTCTCTACTTCTCCTGTTTACTTCACTGATCTAGATGGAAAAGCCTCAAAAATTTACTTACCAATACACTGAGGCATTTAAAATTCTGAAATCACATTAAAAGCAACAATAAACACCAAGGGGGGTGGTAGAGGAGAAATTCTTAAGTACAATTAAGAGAAATTGAAATGACCCTCAGAAGCAAACTGCGATGAATGAAAAATAGTAACTCTCTTCCCAAGTAAAATGGCTTTATCAAATACGCCTACAATATGTAAATTATTTATAAATGTGACAATTCACTCGATTGTTAAATATGCTGACTGGTGATAAATTGAAGTTTTCCAAAAGGGACCAAATGACCTGAAAAATAATGCATCTAAGATTTAAGAAAATGTTTTTGCTTAGTATGACAATGCTTTGAGTTCAATATAGTGATTTCCTTATTGATAGTCATGTTATTAATGGTTTGAAAATATAACTCCGTCTTATAACTCCATCATGAGCAGAATCCAACTGCAGACCCAACGTGCATTTTTATTGGTTTCAACTTGCTAGATCATTTTCAAGATGGAAAATCTATGCCAATTTAATTGTGATTAGACTTAACTTCTGGGCTAAGCTCACATATAAGAATTTGAACTAATCCTAGAACATTTTTTGTAAGTCGTCATATTTGACTACTCCTTCAGCCTCCCAATGAATGAAATCAAGAACTTAATCGAAACTTTTGGTGTCTGCTGCATTTTACTGATAAAAGCTGTTTGCCTTGTTTGAATCATTCAGAAAAAAGAATGCACATGGCAATACCCAATGCTGCCGTCAGCCACTCTTTCTGAGATGTCAAGTCTATATAACTTCATATTATGGCGTTATTTTTTCTTAGTTCTACCTCTATACCCAAAACTTTAATTTCATTCAAAGAAATATTTGCCATATAAGCCGTCATGGATTAGAATTATCTTCAGGAGATTGCTTTGAAAACGTTATTGGTGTTTACCTGGCAGAGAACAGTAAAACTACTGCTACCATAATAATTTTCCTGAATATATCCCTTTTTAGTGATGAAAACTATGTAAGGACTTTGGCTCTTTCTGTTTCAAATATTCACTACAGAGCTCAAACATTAAACTAGGTGTGCTGGGTGTATGGTTTTTTTTAACAGAATAAATTTAAGGTGGAGCACAATGTGTCCTAATGAACCTACTCAGATTGCATGTACTGCAGTTGCCTAAAGTTGAAATTTAGTAGAATCTTCTGAATCATAAGCTAAATACTAACTTTTGTTTTTTATATTTTTAGGGTTGAGTATTTTCAGTATTAAGATTAATTCTTTGAAAACTAGTTATTCATTTAACAAGTGTGTGTGAAGGGATAGTATACATACAACAATGAATACAAATGTCCTCTCCTCAGGTTGCTTATAATGATTAATAAAATACCTGTGTAATATTTCTTAGTTAACTAAAATAAAATTCTCTATTAATTGTATACTTCTCTTACTAAAACCTTCTGGATACATGGTGGTATAGAGCATTAAAAATAGCACATGTGGAGGAAAAAGACTCACATTTAGGTATATTGAATAGCAGGTACAAATATCAATCTCATGATTATCTCATATACATAGTTTCTTTTTTGTGTGTGTATTTAAAAAAATGCAAACTTAGTGTTATAACAACTTTGCCAATTAACTAATTCTACAGTCTGTAATTTCATCACAAACTTTCCAAAGTACTATAAACACTAGTTATTTTTGATGCCCTTTCTGTTTTCTGCAAACTCCCATGTGAGATAAATAACAGTGTATTCTACTCCATCATTCATTGGTAATCCTGTTCCTTAGAATAGAGAGAAAAAAGGAACCCTAGCAAAGCCCATTTACTTTATGTAGCATATATATGATAAAAAACATATCAAGATTTTTATTAAAATAGAAACTTACATTGAATGTTTGCTGGCAATACTGACAGTATGCTCACAAGTGTTGGTTCCAAAAACATTGTGAAGAATTTTAATGATCTAAATTGTAAGAAATGCATTAACGTTAACTAAAGGTGGTGAAAAAATCTCTGGTTCTAATTTGCAAACTCCACCCCTGCCCCATTATGTTTTTACTGTTGCCTTTGCTTACATTGGATTTTGTCACATGGATAGGTATAGCCTGAAGGGAAAATGTGAGATTGTTTGGGTAGCATCAACCCAAAATAAAGTGAATAGATCTAAGCATCAAGATTTAACTAAATAAAATATAAGAAAACTAAATGTAAATCATGTTACTAATATTATACTATTTAAAAATTCTACTTATTAAGCATTGTAAAAAGAAAGAAAAAAGGTTGTCAAAAATTGTAATTCGCTTTCCTGTCTTGCAAGATGCTGGTAAAAAAGGTGAAAAAAACAAACACTAAGGAGGAGAAACCTAAACCAAGAAAGGCTGATGCCAGTGGCAAGGCTAAGAAGAAAAACCTCAGGGCCAAAATGCCCAAGAAAGGGAAGTCCCTCTCCAGCCAAAACTTTGTCGTAGGGGGAGCAGCAGTTATTCCAGATCCAAGGAAAGCCATGTGCAAGGGGAAGTGTTCAGCAGTTAAATTCAGGATTGAAAAGAAAAAGGAGATGGTTCTTGCTAGTGACACAGGCCAGTTGGTAGTAACAAGAATGGTGGTACCCATGTGTTTAAACTTGGCAATATGCCTAGTCATTATCCTATGGAAGATGTGTCTCAAAAGCTATTGAGCAACTGCAAAAACCCTTTCATCAGCATGCAAAAACCTGAGAGGCCGTGTCACTTCCAGGACCATTCTGTTTATCCCTGCTGGTCACCCACAGAGGCAAAAAGGTGGTTTTCTGGAAGCAGCCAAAGCAGGTTGCTACTTATGATTGAACCTTTGGTCCTCAATTTAGTTTCTGAAATTTATCATTGCCACCTCCACCGAAACTGATGTGAAAATCTCCAAACATCTCCTGGATGCCTACTTCAAGAAAAAGCTGCATAGGCCCAGCCACCAAGAAGATGAGATCTTCGACACAGAGAAGGAGAAAAACCAGGCTAGGGAACTGTGCAAGATCCATCAGAAAGCTCTAGACGCTCAATTTATGTCAAAAATCAAAGCTGTTCTTCAGCACCATGGCTAGCTGTGTTCCATGTTCTCTCTCAAATGGGGATTGCGGTCTAAATTTCTAACAAAGAACTCTGATTAAAATAACTGAAACATTGGGGCTGGCCCCGTGGCCGAGTGGTTAAGTTCGCGCGCTCCGCTGCAGGCGGCCCAGTGTTTTGTTAGTTTGAATCCTGGGCGCGGACATGGCACTGCTCATCAGACCACACTGAGGCAGCGTCCCACATGCCACAACTAGAAGAACCCACAATGAAGAATACACAACTATGTACCGGGGGGGCTTTGGGGAGAAAAAGGAAAAAAAAATAAAATCTTTAAAAAAAAAAAAAAGGCTGTTAGTAAGTCTCAAATTTAAAAAAAAAAATAACTGAAACATTAAAAATATAAGATTGCTTTAAAAGCCATTCATACCAGCATGTTTTTAGTTTAATTGTTTTATCTCGAGATTTTGGTACACAGAGCAAATGGTACATTTGAACAAAAATAAGATTTTCATGATAGCCAATTTTTCAAAATCTTTTCTCTTAAAATTAGATACCATTTTTGTCATTGACAAGTTTGATTCCGTATGCCAATTGTAATTAACAGGTAATGAAGGATTGTTGCTTGTGAAGTAACTACTCAATACTAATAATGACTTCATTTATTTTTCCCCAGAAATAAAAGTGATAAAAGTGAGGATTTTTTTTTAAATTACAATACTACCTAGTTAAAGTCATAATGCTATTGACATATATGAAATTTTCAATGAACTTAGATTTTATTTTATATTTATTATGTACCAGATGATGTGAATGTAATGGTTAACAATTTTAAAAGTCATGGATTCCATTTATAGGAATAAGAATAGACGCTAAAAGATAAATTATAGTGCTCCTTATATAACAAGATTTATATTATATTGCTTAATAAATAGTAACATATTAAATTTTGCTTGGTTTGGGGAAAAATCTAGATTCCATAGAACATACACACAATGCTTGGAAAAAAGAGTAACGTCTGGCTAATGGAGGACTCTGAGGGAGAAGGGCTTGCCTGATATTTAGAAAATTATTGGAAGTAGCACAGGGTTAGTTTATTAGTGTTTCAGTTTAAAAAATTAACAGTCCTGTACAAAACTTACAGGAAAATTTACAACTGACTCTCCCACCAGGAGAAAAGTGATTCCTTTCTTGAAGACATCCATTGAGATATTTTGTAGCACTTAGGATTCATCAAAGTGTAGCAATTGTAGTATGGGAAAATAGCCTTCAATAACAACCCTTCCCTTAAAATGGTGGCAATTGCCAAGGGCCTAATATAATTTGGCAAAAAGTGCCTTGTGTACTTCAATCAAGAGCTGATTTAATCTTATTACAAAAACTATAATGGTTTTATTGAACTCCTATCTACTCTCTATTGGTCTAGCCATGTAGATGGAAAATTACTTCCCCTTTTTGTTCTTTTAACTTAAGATGTTTTGGAAAGGAAATTAAAGTTATCAAGATAATGTTGTAGTTGATTCTAACAAGAAGAAAACTTTGAAGTTAAAGTAGATTAGTTGGGAAATGTCAATGAGGCTTCCATGGAGGGCTTAGATGCTTCATGTCAGTTGCAATGCGGGTATCCTTGTCCAAAGACAGGGAAATAGTATTTGTTTCATATTATCTTTAACATCTCCAGCAAGCTATCCTTCTGTATACAATAGCATATTCATATAGCACCACTGTCTCACACAGGGGTGGTTGTATATACCTATTTGAGAGGTTGACAAGCTAAAAATAAATAACTTTGATGAACATTTATTCTCTGAAATGAAAATTGAATGCATTAATTAAAGGTTATGGATGACGCATACATAGTTAAAAAATTTTGGTGATATAGTGAAAAATGAACTGTAAAAGTCGACTGCCAAGGGAGGGTGAGTTTTGAGGTTTCCCTAAGAGGTTATTCCTTAGTCATCCCTTTGTGCAATAAGAGAGACTTAAAGAATGACTGATTAACGAAAAAAGATCCTGGTGAGCTTAGATGCCTTCGCACACAATATTTCAATCTCCAGGGTTGGCTCACTAAGCTCCCAACTTCAGTCACAACACTAGCCTGGTCTCTGGAAAATATCTGGCTCTTAGGTGGAAAAATATGGTATCTCAGCATCAAATAAATTTTCAGAATATTTAGCTCCCATGACTAGGCTTAAGAATTCCTGGAAATTAAATCCATGTCTTATATCCCACTTTTTAGGACCTCAGCACTTGTCACACAAGTGTACCCAGTGCCATATTCCCTCTGTGACAAGAATCTTTCTGATGCAATTCTGTTAGTGTTTAGAGACGTGTTTTGGAATCTTAGTCCTTGTGACTGGATTCCTGCTACTCATTCTTTGATCTACTGATCCTGACAAGGTCCCTGCTTGGAACTGTGCCTATTTCATGAGAAATTCACTGGCTTTTATCACTGAATCCCTCAGACATGACTAACCTCCTAAAATTTATTTACTGAATACTCAGTAGGTTCCGGGAACTGTGCTAAATGTGGGGATACAGTAGTGAATAAAACATACTGTTTTATCTATCTCCCTGGGGGTTATGAGCTAGTGAGAAGGCTGGCATTAAACATGTGATCAGAATAGAGATGGATGTTGCAAAGGACTATGACAAAGGGCTATAGCAGTGTATGTCCAGATAGCCAGCATGGTCTGGATGATCCAGGAATGGCTTCTGGTTAAAGGATGTTTGAGCAGAGACCAGAAGAAGGAATTAGCCAAGTGAACATGGGCAGGAGAACGTTTAAGAAGAAGGAAGCACATATGTGAAGACCTAGCCCCATAAAAAGGTTGGTGGGTTATAGAAAATAAAAATCATAACGTCTGGGCTATAAATAGGGTTGTACCTGTCTGAATTATTTCTTATTTCCCAGGACTTACCATGATTACCTGCCCTGCCTTATTTCCAGTTATGCCCACTCTGCTGTTTCCTATTGCCTTGGTGTCTGAAGCTGTGATCTGAATATAAGTTAACTTTGAGTATAATCAGCAGAGAAAGAGGGGTCAAAAGCAGAGTGTGGTGAGAGACTAAGTCAGATGTCCTGAGTTGGGGTTAGATCGATGGATGAGGTGTGCTGTGGAATATGTTCTATGGAAGATTTAACCGTGGACCCTCGCTCTGAGGGACAGAGTGGGGAATGATGAGTGTTTAAGAGAACCACCGTTAGTGAGGTTAAGCCCCACCCAGCTGAAGCAATCAGAGCAATGAATAGACAAAATAACTATTTCCAAACGCATCTTCATTTGGAATAGAATGTTCACATTTAAGTTTAATATTTGTTTCTAAATTTATTCTTACTGTCACATTTTTTAAAAATGTTAAGAATGTTATTAAGATGTTGGGCTCCATCACATAATATTATTTGGACACTTTTGATTGTGACATTTAAATTAATATTAATATTGTGCACACTATGGGTGACAATTTGACTCAATTTTCACTAGCTTTTCTTGCTCAGAATCAGGCACAAATAAACGCCACACTGTCACTCTGCTTATGCACTTATGTTCTCCAAATCACCAGAGGACTAGGTGGGAGGCAAGTGTGGAACTGCTGTTTTAAGCCCTCTCCAGGATTACCCAGCGGGGGACAGAGGATGCTGCTTGGGGCTGATGGGAGCTGTCCAGCATGGTGTGGTTCAAATTGTTAATATGGACCCAAAGAGCTGGTGTAGGTCAGAAGAGGAGTCATAGTAAGGAGAAGAAGTAAGTTTGCCTCTGCCCAAGCCCAGCTCTCATCTTGAAGACTTCATGGTAATTTGATATATGCCATCTTTTTAGCCTGGTACAGACCTATCCCATATTTGAATAGACCAGACAAGTCTTTTCCTAATCAAAAGGCTGAAGAGTGAGCTCAGATCCCAAATTTAGGAATATTGGAGAATTCACCAAGTCATTTTCACAAACCTGAATCAATCTGGGCCTGTGTGGTTTTAGCGTAAAGCTATTTTATAGAAGTTTTCATCTCTGAGAGAAACACAGACACAACTCCAAACACCTTGATGTGGTAGCAGGGAGAGGTGTTAGGCAGCCTCTGAAATGACCCCCACTAATCCCTGCCTCCTGCTGTGCATGCCTTTCTGTAACAAACTCCCTTGGCGTGTGGGTAGACCTACTGACTCACTTCTAACAAAAGGAATATTGCAAAAATGTTGGGACTTTTTTCTATAAGACTAAACATGCAATTAGCCAGCAATTGCACCACTGGGTATTTGTCCCAGAGAAATCAGAATTCACGATCACACAAAAACTTGTACACAAATGTTCATAGCAGTTTTGTTCATAAAAGTAAAAAACTGGCATCAACTCCAGTGTCCTTGGATAGGTGGATGATTAAACAAAAAGTGTCACATAGCTACCTTGGACTGCAAGTCAGCAATAAACAGGAACAGACTATTGATACACATAACTTGGATGAATCTCCAGAGAATTATGATGAGTGACAAAAGTCAAGCCCAAGAGACTGCATACTATATGATTCCATTTATATAATAATTTTGAAATAAAATTACGGTATTGGAGTACAGATTGGTGGGTGCTGGGGGTTAGAGGCAGAGTAGGATGGAGAGAAAGAGGAGGGTATGATTATAAAAGGGCAACATACATGAAGGAGAATCGTGCTGATTGAACTGTTCAGTATCTCGACTATGGTGGAAGACACAGAAACTTACACAGGTGATAAAGTGGTAAGGAATTAAATACACATGCAACAAAGTACAAGTGAAATTGGAGATATATAATAAAATTCATGGATTATATCAATGTCAATATCCTGGATGTGATATTTGACTACAGATTTGCAAGAAGTTACCATTGGGAGAAACTGGATAAAGGGGATGTAGGCTCTGTCTGTATAATTTCTTACAACTAACTGCATATGACACTATAATTATCTCAATAAAAATTTTAATAAAGAACTGATGGAATGTCACTTTTGAGATTAGCTTATAAAAGGATCTGATCTCTCTATTTCTTGCTGTCTCTTTCTGTCTCCATCTCTCTTGTAGCCCTCGCTCTGGGGGACATCAGCTGCTGTGTTATGAATAGCCCATACATCAAGAATTGATATTTCCAGTCAATAGCTAACAGGAGTGACTCCCGTAAACAGCTATGTGAGTCACCTTAGAAATGGATCTTCAGGCTTCCAGCAGCCATATGAGTGAGCCAACAGCAGATGCTCTCCGGTCAACCCTTGAGATGACTGAAGCCCATGCCTGTACCTTAAATGCACCCTTGGGAGACACCCTGGGCAGAGGCACTAGATAAGTCAAGCCAGCATTCATGACCATAAAAACTGTGAGATAGTAAACACTTACTGTTTTAGTCTGCTGAATTTTGGGCTAATTTGTTAGGTAGCAATAGGTAACTAAGGGAAGAATCTCACATTGACAATGATACATCCTAAAAATTGTCTTCATTTAGCTCTTCATAGTGTCTCATGGGCTGGCAGGGCCCCCATTCTCCCTCCTCCCTTTAACTCCCTCTACTAAAACAAGGAAACCAACAGACTTCAGCCCCATGGGCTATCTGTCTGTCTACATCCACTCCAACCCTGATCCACCCTGTTCTTAGCCTGTAAGACTGACAGCTGTGGATCCCCTGCTCTCTGGCTTTTTTGGGGTGGAGCAATGAGAAGTGGTCTCAGAAGACTGGAGGGAAGGAGGAGAGTGAAGTTAGGTTTATACTTCCTGGCTCCCTCCCTGTAAGGTCACCTAGAACAGGCTATTCGGCCAGTATCCATTAACAGAATGCTCTACTCTTCTTAAAGCAGCTGGGGGTCCTGGACTCTGGGCTCTCCCTCTTCTGTTCTGCTCCCCTCAGATCCAGGAGTATATAACGTCTCTGATGCTGTTAGCACTGAGTTCTTGTACAATCCCTTGTGGTTCCTCTAGATCCCCATGACATTTCTGTAAATAGTCTCTGGCAAATTATCCCGCTTTGACAATGTCATCTGCTACTTGATGAGACTCAATGGTTTTTCCATCTTACTTCCCTTTCTCTTCTCTCACACACTTTTGAACCCTTTCCTTCTCTTTTTTTCCCCTTTCTTGGCTTTACCTTGACATTCTTTCTAAGGTTAATCAATTTAACTTCTCCAATTTTCTTTTGGGGTTCAGACCTGAGCACCACAAAGAGTATTACTTAGGAAGCATAAATTGGCAAGCAGTTGTGAAGATATTATTTTGTTCCAGGTCCTCTTTTTTCTTTTAAAGATTGGCA
This sequence comes from Equus quagga, assembly GCF_021613505.1. Lineage (NCBI taxonomy): Eukaryota > Metazoa > Chordata > Mammalia > Perissodactyla > Equidae > Equus > Equus quagga. The sequence continues at coordinate 88,697,701 of NC_060270.1, forward strand.
CCTGGGCTAACAACTGTTGCCAATCTTTTTTTTTTTTTTTTTTTTTTTTCTGCTTTATTTCCCAAACCACCCCCTGCCCCCATACATAGTTGTATATCTTAGTTGCAGGTCCTTCTAGTTGTGGAACGTCGGACGCCGCCTCAACGTGGCCTGACGAGCGGTGCCGTGTCGGCGCCCAGGATCCGAACCCTGGGCCGCCGCAGCAGAACTCCGAACTTAACCACTTGGCCACGGAGCCGGCCTCCCAGGTCCTCTTTTAAAGTTGTGCAGTTTTTATGTGGCAGGAAAATCTCCAGGCAGAGGGAGCAAATGATGGTTGAAATCCAGACTAGACTATGCTCACCTGCCAAACCTCGGAGCAGGGCACCCTCTGACTCAAGAACGTGGCACAATTATTTTCTTCTAAAAGCACCTGGTGCTGGCTAAGTTGTGCTCCCAGAGGGCCCCTCTTTCTAAATAATACAAGGGCATTTTATGTTCTCCAAGGCTCTGTTTCATCTCTGTCACATTAGGATTATCATTTATAATATCCCAAAAATATGCACTAGGACGGAATCCCTTCAAATAAATTGGAAGAGTTTTTGGATCAGAGTGTGTGGTTTTTAGTAACAGGAAGCTAAAGAGGGCATTTGTACTCTGCTTAGGTATAAATAACCATCGTGTTTCCCTTTAGTTGGCAAGTTTTCCTTCATTTGTAATATCCCTGTGTTCATCATCTATCAGATTTCCGTAGTCTATTGAATGGCGGCCAACACGATTGGGCTTCAATGAAAACATGAAATTAAGCCATAATGTAAGATATTTTTAAAGCTAATTTGGCACCTCAGTTTCACCAAAGCCCTATGTGTTTAGAGTTCCTCTCAGCTGAATAACGCACCCTCACAATTTATCAGTTGAACAAAATTCAAATACAAGTGACAAACACATACACAATCTAAGCATATACATAGAATGTCATCTTTGAAAAGTGTTAAGGAGTTTGGATAAACGCTGATCTGTGAATTATCTGGAAACTGAAAATCTCTCATTTCCTCACTCATTCATTCATTCACAGCATGATCTCTTTGACTATCTTTGGGTATCCTGTGCGTTGATGTTCCTGAGTCTTTGAGCCTTTCAGAGGAATCTAGTTTCTCCTGCACTGGGTCTTCAGGGCATGGAAGGAGGACAGCCGTTCTCTGGGAAGCAGGGGCTTATTTCCATGAAGTTGCCCTGTAACGTGGCTCTCTCGGTGGAGCTGAATGTTTTCCCACAGGGTCTAACTAAAAGGTACTGTGAAGGTTACTGGGCAATGATTTAATTTGGATGACTGATGATTAAAATTGGTCAATATCAGCTTTCCTTGAATTTAAAATATAGCACAGTTTGGCTTTCACTAAATATTTTCTGTGTACACATTTAATTTCTTGAAGTTCTAAATGTTGGCCACATTCTCATTAAAATTACACTTTCATATCATCTTTGCGATGTCTTGATAAATGTACTATTAAAAATATCAAGTTTTGGAAAGCTCATTTTAATCTCTGATATGTATTATTTGAAATATTTGACTCGTAAAGTAGGTAATGAGAAGATGCCATTTTGTATTTTACTGCAATTTAAGTAGCACTTTTTATTAAAAATAAATAAATAAATATAAATAGGAGATGGTGTGATCATTGACAGTAAAATGTTCCTCAAATACAGAACATAATAAAGCTCCTTCAGAATATGTGGTTTTATCCTTCTGAACTAAACAAACATATTATTTCATATAAACATCTAGTTTTTCAAAATAAAATAATGTAGTAGACAGAGAAGAATATTATGCACATAGAATTTGCCATATTTTTATGGACATTTATTTATAAGTATATTCAAGCATTCTTTTTTTCCTATGCTTTCTCCTTGTTGGCCAGTTGCAAACTGATCACTTACAATTGTACTTGAGTGCTTAGTGACCAGAAAATTTACAAATGCCGCTGCTGCCAGAGAAACTCAAAGTGCACAAGCAGATTGAAGGAAATACTACAGGCAAAAATTAGCCATCATTAGTTACCCCTGCTAATATTGCAGAAAATTGGAATGCTTGCCTCACTGAGAATTGAAAAACATTTCTGAAGTTTATTTAGAACAACTGAAAAGACGTTTGTATATACATAGATATAATCATTATATGACATTATATCATTGTACTTTGCAACTATATTTTCAAATTCATTTATACTCAATAGATTTAAGATTTTTTTAAATTTCAAACTTTGATATGCATTTTATGACTATATATTTAAAGTTTTGTATAAAGGCAAAATTTTTAGGACATAAATGCTGGAATTTATTACTACTTCTATTTCCACCAGTTCTTCACTAATATAATACAATTGTTATATTGATATTCTAGGCTAACTGTCACAAAATTATGTCACAATTAAGACCTTTCCTATGAACATATCCTTACTAAGTCATCAATAAACCATTAGGCAATTGGTGTTTTTTTGGAAGACTAAGAATTACAATTTAAGATTCAGTTGGAAAATATATTTATTAAACACATAGTATGTTCAATGGCATTATTTCAGCTCTTATGAAAAATTCAGAAATAAATTAGAGGAAGTATACTATCTAGTGAGGGACACATATATATCAATAACCAAAATACCAAGTAGAATGTTCTAAATGTTCTAGTGGTGGTAAATGCACGCTGACAACATTAAGAAAACAACTAGTTTACATTGCTTTTTGTATTTTCTTCATCCTTGTAAGTTTTATTTTTTGCCATGTAATGACCTCTCTCTGTCTCAGACCTCTCTCTTTCTCCATATTTGAGAATGAAGGAGAGAGAGAGCATGCATCGTGAGGCAAAAGAAATGTCTTTAAATGTGTGTATATATATATATGTGTGTGTGTGTGTGTGTTTCATTGTTGTTTTCATTTTGGGGGAAACCACAGCTCATTCTTCCTATATATTGCATTTTTTTCCTCTTTTGCCGCTAATGGTTATATACTTTTCTTGATATTTTCAGTGTTTATGCTTACAAATGACCTTACTGTCAATATCTCTGTCAAGTACATTTCCTCAACACCTGTTATAAAATGCTACAGGCTTCCATGCACATGTGACACCATATTGGAATGATCCAGTTCATTTGACATAATGCAAATAGGTAGAGTACATGTTGCCTAACATATTTAAGCAGCATTATATTTTGATCAAGGGAGACTTTGGGAAGATTTTGGATGGCATAACATATAAAGATTCTTTCAGCATGTTTATTATTGAAACCAATTGACCAAAGAGATGCTATTGAAAAACATGCCCTTCTTGGTTAAAGATAATAGTGAGACATATGATAAAAGATGTGTAAATAAATTAGAGTTTTCACATAGTCATGGTGCATATACTTTACTTATAACTGAGTAGGCATATTATTTTTAAAGTATATGGATTTTTAGTTCACTCTAAATCTTTCCTGAAGTTTCTTATTCACAAATTTCCTTAAATGAATTAAAATGGGCAAACAGAAGATATTCTGTTGTAATTTTCATCTTCAAAGTATACAGAGGAACCGTGAAAGCATTTAATACCACTAGTATGAAACTGATGAAAAATTCTACCAGCCATTGATTTCTTATGCTGTTAGTATGAAACAGAGTCAGCAAAATATAGAATAGAAAGAAATTTTAAGATTAATTAAATTACTTCATTTATTCAATAAAAATGTTTTATGTTCCTACTAGGTGCAATGTCTTTGTGTTTGGCCTTGTTGATTTATAACTAAGACTCAATTCTTATCTTCAAAGAATTTTTATTACACACATACAAACACTCACACACACACATACACACACGCAGACATACACAACATTTAGCAAAGTTCAGTTCAGGCATAAGGTGGTGACCAGAATGAGAACACAGTTCTTTGGAAATGAAAAGGTAAAAACAAAACAGCAATGCTGCAAAAACCCTTTTTCCTTTCCTTTTAGGACTATAATTGTGTATCCCTTTTTCTTAACAGCAATGGAGTCCAGGAGACAGGTGAGACGCTCAGGTGCACAGGAACAGGTGCAGAAGACAGAGAGCCCATCCCAAGGGCAGGCACTCAGAATCAGAATGACAGGTATACAAATGCCTATTTTATTGCAAGCTACTAAGGTAAGTACTTAGCACAGTATTACTTTCAGATAGACACTAAAGCTAATGATCACTATCATTAATAAAGACCATATGACAAAGACACGCTTCACCATAAATGTTTTATGTTTTCTGAGTGTAAAGCCATGATTCTTTTATTTCTGTAAAAAACAAATGATAAATGTATTCCATTATGATATGGCAAGTGTTTGATTTGTATGTGACTGGATTTATTTTATTTTATTCACCTTCTTCCTGGAATAGCCTGGTTTTTACTTTGTGTTGCTAAAACTTAAGCTTTCACATTCTAATATGTTACTTTCACTTGTTTATTGAAAAATGAAATTTAAAAGTCCACAGTGTATAGTTTTATAAAGATGTTCACCTGTACAACTTATTGCTTAAATTATAGGTTTCTGATGTCAAGAATTTATTAATATTTTTTATTTGCGGAGGTCAACCCAAGTAGGTGGTCAATACATGTTTGTTAACTAATTATTTTCTAATAAATGTATCTCACCACTGAGTAATTATCAGGAAAAGGAAAACCAGCATCTGCTGGAAGTGCACAGCTTCACTGTAAGATGGCATGCTCCCCGAGCTTGGTTAGTCTTAGTCCTTTGTTTAGTCTTTGAGACTTAACAAAAATGCAGGCATGACTGTAATACCCATTGAAATAACAAGTTGAGTAAGAAGAAACATAAATAATATTGGATTCATAAGCTGCACCACTATCCTCGTTTATACAGAGGCTTAGACTTGGTCAGGTGGCACGGGATGATGCAAATAGCACAACAAATCTCTATTAATTGGGAAAGATTTCTCAAAGGATGTAGATTTTAAATTCCCCTCTAAAGGAGTTGAGTAAGAATGTTGGAGAGAGACTCTTCCAGGTATAGTAGCTTGTTTCCATCAAGGAGTAAGGAAAACTTAGGTGTTTTTGAGAGGAAATGCACTTTGGGAGTTTAATGGGAGACCCTGGAGCCTATAAGAAAGATTACTGTGTACATACTGTGACCAGAGATGGATTAGCTTAGAGTTTGGGAAGCTGCGTGGCTTCTCTGATGGCAACATTATTTAAGGGCAGAAATTTGAGATGGAAAGCCCAGTGAGATGACGATAAAATGGGCAAGAGCTGTGGTAATGATCATGGTGATGATGTTGGTAATACATACACACATTATTTATGCATATGTGAATCTCAGTTTATAAAATTCTTCCACTTTTTTTGCTTTAAATATTCACAAAATCCTGTGTTTAGTGCAATTGCTAAGACCTTTTAAAAAATAAATAAATACGACATGACTTACGTCAAAGATTCAGAAATATGGGAGCGAGAAGGGAACTGAATCCAGATTTTCTGATATTTGATCCAAGTCTCTTTTGAGGAGAAAATAGTAATGCTTGCTCATGAAGCAGCTGGGTAAGGTGACTTTTCTAAGGTTGGCAATTCATTTATTTCTCTATAATGTGATTATCAGCCAGAGGATGCCTTGTTGTCTTTTAGGCTTCTTGATACTTTAAATTTGTCTACTTAGAAATCTGACAAGAATAAAACTAGGGATATCTTAATTATCCACTGGAAGAAAAACTCGGGGCAATCATCAAATTTTTCACTTCATGAAGTTGTTTTTGCCTATCAGTATACGGACTATTGCAAATATGCACATTGTATGAGTTTTCACCAAGCTAAGTCTCCTAAAAAGTATAATGGCAACCTAATTGTGTTAAGCATTGGTGCCAGTGGGAAGTTTGCATGAGTGAAGACTGGAGAATTAGACCTAAGCTCTTGAGTACAGAGGCTATAATTGGAGATTTTAGCTCATGAAAGGCAGGAAAATATCGATGGTTTCAGAGTTCTCAATATATCAGCATTTCAAGTAAATTAATAAGGTATGCCTTGGGTTATAGTTAAATATATGGCTTCCCTGGGTGTAAGAGAGGAGAGATTGTCATTGAAAATATGCTAACCAACAGTTCCTATGCAGAACACTCTTACTTTTATTTTTAGTTCATGATTCTACCATCAGAATAACTGATAACTTTGCTTTTAGACCCATCCATTCAAGAGAATGATGTTCTTACTGATTAGGATGGTTGCATAGATGAGATTTGTTGTTGTCTATTCTGAGTATGAGCTATGCCAGCCTTGAAATATTTGGTGTAGCGAGAACAGTACATGGTTTATGGGCTCATTCTAATGGTATGCAGTTCCATCCCTCATTTTCCATTGATAGTTAAACCATTAAAGAAACAGTTCACAAGTACCAAATTAAAAGTCCACTTGAATCCACAGTGCATATAACCCATTTTGGTTTCCAACTACAACCCATTCAAACGGCTAAGAATCAAGTTTAATTTGATAATTGGTAGAGGAAGTGCATATTTAGGCCTATCTCCCACTACTTAGACCTTTAGTTCAGTAAATATCATCTGCACATTCTGGCAGACGTTGTCTGCAACAATGCCCAAATGAGGAAAATCCCCCTAGTCAGTCACACATTTACTAAATGAAACTATGGTAAATGAAGGGTTCATAGCATGAATTCACCTTAAGAAGCCCAAAATAAGGCTGATGTTTTGTGCCGAGAAATAGAAAATGAACTAATTATTCAGCATGGAATGACCAAAAATATTGCAAAAGCATTTCTTGCAAATCCAGAATTTAATAGGGTGTATTGTTCATTATAAAAGATCATTGTTCAGACTAACTTCCAAAGTTGTGTAAGCTTGAGGGTACTTGTGTTCACAATCACAGCCCTTCTGTTGTCCACCATGAGTTTAATTCCATGCTACTCTTCTGGAACTTTGTTTTTTATCATGAAGTAATCAGTTAATACTTTATATTTCAGTTCATTGGATCCTAAAATCCATGTTTTGCTGATTATAGAAGCAATTTTCAGGAGAAACAGAAGATGGGGAAATAGAATTCAAGCTGAACAAAAGCCAATTAAAAATAAGATGATAAAAATAACAGCATTTTTAAAAATTCTGGAATATCCATCTCATTGATATTGTTTAAAGATATTTCTGTAATGACTCAGAGATGCTTGCATGTCCTTATGCACAATCAAAGCTGTTTATTTCATACCAAAGTATGAGCTACAGATGATTTTTCAAGTTGTTTTTTTTCTCCTAGACATTTAACAAACCTGGTCACAAATAAGCTTTGGAGAGGAGTATTTTTCTTATTGGTGATTTAGATTGGATCTGAGGAAACAAAGGGTAATTTATAACTTTAATTTACTAAAAGCATGCGAATTGAATATGCTAGGATTCAATAACGGGACTGTGATGCTTAACTCCAGCTGTATCTGTCTTTGTGAATGGTGATTAAAAAAGGCAAATTTGCTTACATCTTTCCTTGCTGACACTGAGGTCATTGCTTTATGGGTTTGCTTTCATTTGCACATCCATAGTAATTTCTATTTTTGGCTACTCTTGCAAAAAATCAGATGCCCTGGATCAAAATAGATATTTTCATAGTGCAATTGTAGCACCAGGCAAAAGCTAGTTTATAAGAAAAAAAAAAGAAGAAGAGGAATATGGCCATTTTATCATAAAACATGACCAACAACGTTATGATATTTAACACGGAGAACACATTCCACACGCTGCTCTTACTTTACCACATAAAAATGCCTTCTTAATGGTCATTCCTTGACACGAGGTCTTTATAAAAGAAATAATTTATTGCTTTACCTGTAACTGAAATAATGACTAAATCATTAAAGAAAAAGTCTAGTAGCTCCTTCAGAGTAAATCTTCCACAACTTGGTACAGTGCTAATCGTAAGCGTGTTATACAGTAAGTTAGCCCGGAGCTAAGTTAAGCAGGCAGATTAGGACTGTGATATAGTATCAGGACTCATAAATCAAGCGTGCTTGTAGATTTCCTTTCACTTACTGCTCCTTCTTACAGTTCAGACAAGTCATAATTACACATCAGTAGGCATTGTGAACAGAGGAATGAGCTACAACATAACGCACAATAAACCCTGTCATATAAAAGCAAACTGGATAAAATAACAGAAGCAATACTCCATTTTACAACATCACACTAAAGAATTGCACCGTGCCATTGTGTATTATTCTGATCAATCATGAATCCATCCACAATTGACAGCTCAGTGGGCAAAAATTTACCATTGAAGAATGGTTTCCAGTTTTATTATTTTCTTGTTTGATTATACACATTAAGCACAAGACTGTGTGTGATTCTGAAAAGCCACAGGTACATAATATAACACTGCCCTGCACACATTGCAATTAAATAAATTCTGCTAATGCTCTTTTAAAGCTTTCTTTTATTAGACATGCTTAAAATAATTCATACCGGATGAACTGTAAGTGGTTCTTTATTCATGTTTTATTAGTATTATAATTTTGAGTAATTATTCAGGTATTCTTGTTACCTTAGACCAAAGAGATGTTGACTCTGAAGTCTTTTCTGTTATTTTCAGGCTTAGATGATATTACCACTAAGCTCAAAGGACCCTCCTTTATCACTAGGTTTGTGCCGAACATTGAAAATGGGATTTAATGAAACATGAGCAAATATTGGTTGTTTCAATTCTAATAAAACATTTAAAAGAACTAATAAATGTAAGGTAATTGTTGAATGCTAATCTAAAATTGCTACTACTGCTTTCACTTTATAGTCAGAGCTCAGCAGGTGTTGGGGATATATTTTTCACATTATTCATCAAATAGAGTTTTGAGAGGCACCAAGGTGTCTTCACCTATTCCACATTCATAAGAATTCAATCATGGTTAATAAATTAATGATATCAGTAATATAGAGGAAATAGTTGTAGAGTCAGAGTGTAAATTATATGCCACACTGGAATTTCCTTCCAGGTGTTACTGGGTCTACATTTTAACTATTATTCGTGTGTACATGAAGGAGATCTTACTGAGAAATGAGGAGTTCACATAACTACTTTTATTTTGATTGCTGATTACTTTGATTTTTTTTCTCCATAGGATACAGTTTTATGGCTATTAGGATTTAGAGAGAAACAAGGGAATAAATGATTGGGAAGAGATTGGAAGAACCAAAGAGGGTGAGTGTGATTGAGACATATTTTATGCAAACACCAGTGACCTTGGAACCAAAAGGCCTGAGTTGAGACTTGAGTTGACCTAGACTCCACCATGTCCGTAAGAGGCAGAGCCATATTTTTGATGTCTATCCACAGAATCTAATACTGTGTTTGGGATATAGTTTTATTTTTATCCAGAAAAAGTTTCCTTATATGCTTCTGCTTCCAAAAGATTTCGTGCTAAACTCTAACATAGCCATTAACTTGTTGCATTATAATTGTCTGTTTGCTTGTCTTTTTTGAGTCAAGAACTGAGTCTTATTTGACATTCTATACCCATGATTAAAAGATAGAGTTGATTGGCATAGAGTTGAAGCTCAAAAATTTGTTTAACTTTGGTTCAATAATAAGGATATTAACAATACTTATTGATAGTGTCCTATATGCCAAGCTCTGTGATATATGCCTTATAGATTAGACATCATTTAATATTCAGAAAAATTGGATGTATATTTTACTGTTATCATTTCAAATTTGTGATGTGGAATTTTCCCAAGGTCACACAGCTAGGAAATGAAGGCCCAGGATCTTAACCTAACAGTCCAACTTCAGAGGCCCTGCTGGTAGCTATGCCCCACTCCCTATCAACTTGGGTCATTAATCTTTCATAATCTTACTAAATTTACTTTCCCCCTCCATGAAGAGGTTCCTATGGAAGTGGCTAAGTCAAAGTTCCATTCTGAGGTACGTCCCATACTGGCAAGAGTGGAATCCCACAGGAACGTGTACTGAGAACCTCTTAGCAGAGAGACTTGATGTGGATAGATCCACTGGAGTATCTCTTCCAAGATTTGCTTTTATCTTTCCTTCCTGACACTGAGGTTATGCTTTATGGGTTTGCCTTCGTTTACTGATCACCTAGCGTTCGTTTGTTTTTTGTTTTGTCTTGCTTGTTTTTGTCCAAAAGTTCTGAAAATCATAGATAGGCTTCCAAAAACCCAATTAACTATTTCTCTAGTAGAGAGGGATGGATGCTCTTTGAATTTCCTAGCTGAAGACTGCAGTGCTTTTGGTAGGATTAGACCACAATATTTCCTACATTCTTGGCTCATTTTATTGAAAACATGGACATTACTGTGACTTTCTTACCCCGAATAATATTTAATTGAGACTGGATCAACTATTCCATGTAGGCTCCATCAGTCAATTAAGTGGGGATAAGGGTAAGAAATTGATAACTTGGCACTATGCCCAAATTAAAACACTTGGTTGATCAAGTATTTAACAGCTTATCTCTTGGTTTGTTATTGTTGAAATGTGACTGAAAGAAAGGAGGGAATTCTGTGAAAGCACAGAGCAGACCTAAATTCAAGAGGGGCAAAAGCCTTCAGATAATTCTAAATTGGAATTTTTAAGTGTGTGTAATTAAAATGTCATATAGCCCTAACATTTCATTTTAATAAATAATTTTCTCCTTTTTCCCACTGCAAAACTTTTACATCAGTGGCTACTAAATACCCCCAAGGAAATGATAATTTTGTTATACATATTTTTTTCTTTGATTAGTTATATTAGTGAAATTAATAAAAAGTGAGCAGAAAGTGGGAATAAAAGGAGGGGGCAAGAGGACCTTATTAGGTCTGATTGCCTACAAACTGGGAAAACAACATCTAAACAGTCGAGAAGCTTCCACTTCTCTTCATTCACATTCCCACAGTTAATTTATTAGAAATTACACTTAATACCAAGATCAGCAGCTTAAGTTCTGAATTATTTGACTCTTCCCCATTAAAGTGTGAATCAAGTCAACAATTTATGAATGAGCTACTTAAAATCGACAACAGATCAGGCATTTCACAATAAGGAAACAGGGAAGATTATAAAGATTTTAAAAATCTCAAATGCAGAAACTGAGTAAAAAGAGATTAGCAGTTCTAGCAAGCTGAGAGGTGGCAGAGGGTAATTTTGTCTTTAACTTGAAATCTTGCTAACATCAGGAAGAATCAGTCTAAAAAGTCTTATATGAGACATCTGTTAAACTTGGTCAGCCAAATTAGAAAAAAATTCTTTAAAATTTCTAAATAGTCATCACTTTTCAATGAGTATCTATGTGGACAGCAAAACTGTATGAAATACAAATACACTTGAACTTCAACTGTATGAAAAGGACATTTTGGCAATAGAAACTATCTGTTGGAATATATAGATACTGAAATAATGAGTAATTCATAGTTGATTTGCAGTTTGGAGATTATATAACTATACACAGCCATAGGGTTAAAAAGGCTTTTTCTTCCCCATTTATTTCCTTAGAAAGTGTTATTATCTAGCCTGTTTAAATAGCGACTATGCAAATTTCTCATGCTTTATAAATGTTTCACCAAAGAATTCTCGACCAATCAATTAATTCTATTTATTTATTTTTTCCTGATTGTCAGCAGATGAGTATCTCGTGAGAATGGTTCCTTTTTTCTAAGTTAGTTTGTATAGAACTCTAACTCGATTTCCTGTAGAAGTCTTTTGGGAAGGGGAAAGTAGTGGATCATATGAAAGGAATTATTTTCTCCCCCCTGAATGTTAATCCTTTCTTTTTTCCTACCTCTTCTCTCCTTCATAGCTGGAATCTGGAAGAGAGAAAAATATAGAATAACAGGTTTGGTGTGAAAATTTGCTTTAATACAAATTAATTAATAGGTATTGAGAATATTTAGTAGGCATTTGAGTTTATATTCATCTCAAACAGCCTCCACATTTTATTTATGCAAATATCTGTAGGTGCAGAAGACTGGAATTAAATTTTTGAAATGAGGAATTTCTGTTTTAGAATGAACATTTGAGAGTCATAGACACATAGATGATATTTAAAGCCATGAGCCTAATGAAGCCTGCAAGGAAGTGAGTATAGGTCAAAAACAGAATAGATTCTATGCTCAAATCCTAAGGTCTCCAGCATTATGAGATTGAGGAGAGGAAGGGAAGCTAGTAAGAGAGTCTGAGAAGAAGCAACCAGTGAAGTGGGAGGAAAATCAAGGGAATGTGGTGTCCTGGAAGCCAAACGAGGAATGTGCTTCCAGACCAAGCATTGTAGAATCGGAGAATTGGGCATTGGAAATAGCAATGTAGAGATAACAAATGACCTTGACAAAGCAGTGTTTACAGTGTTTCTGATAAAACACCTTATTCCAATGGGTTTCAGAGAGAATGGGAGTAGAGAAATTTATGAAGTAGAGAAACTCCAGCAAGTTTGAGCAACAGGTATGAGGAAATTTCCTTTAAAGGGGAGCTGAGAGCTGGAGTAGTAACTGGAAGGAAAGTAGAGTTCAGAGAGATTAAGATGGAATAACAGCATGTTTACATGACGATGGAAGTATGTTGAGAGGGAAAGCTGATGTTTATAGGAGAGAATTGATGGCATGATATATTGGAGTGAGAGAGGATTGGGTCTAGTATGCAAATGGATGGGTTGACTTTAGATAGGAACATCAGTCATAACTACAGCTATGTCTATGTCCATCTATATCTATATCACTCTATCTATGTATGAACGTTGATCACACATATATTATTAATGATGAAACTATGTGGTCTCATATGTGCTGGTAGGTAGGTAGATGAAGTATTTTGGAGTTTGTGGAAATTCTCTTCTCACTGCTTCAAGTTTCTCAATGGTGTTAGAAGCCTAGTAATCAGTTAAATGTAGGACGGTGGGAGAGGTGTTAGAGTTTGGGGTAGGGAGAAGGATGCAATAATCTAGGAGAGTGGGATGAGAATAACACAGTATGTTTGTCTCACGAAATCAAGTCATTGTTTATGAATTTAAGGCAAGAATAAGTAGCAGGTTGTGTGTTTTTCTCCAGCCATGGGCAAGCAAAGAGCAGGGAGAGAGTTGAATTGACCCACTATTGTGGTTTTCCAGAGAGTGCAATAACACAGCAAGACAGGCAATGCAGTTGGGATTGTAAGCCAGGGAATGATTACATGGCTTGACCTTGGAAATCAAGCGAGTATGGACCGGTGTGATCTCTTGCAACATCTTCCTAAGAGATAGCCTTGGTTGCTTTCTCCTCTTCCTTTCTATCCTAGATGCTGCCACAACTTATCTGTACTACATAGTGCAGACTTGTTCATTCCTCTCTTTTTCTGCAGACTTGTTCATTCCTCTCTTTTTCTTAGTAGCCTTGAAGGGCTACCCATTGTCCTTAGGAGAAAGTATAAATGTCTCAGCATGATGTTAAACTCCAGCATCAGTTTGCACCTCACTTCCCTATGGCCTAGTCCATTCTCATCATTACCCAATTACGGCATGTTCTTTCAAACATATTCTTTTGCCATATTTTTCTCTTTGCTTCTACCTGCTACTCATCCTGGAAAGCCCAAAGTGAATTCACTGCTTTGTAAAGTTTTTCTCATTTTTTTTTCAAGGCACAGGTAATTTTTCTTCCTTTATTCTTATTGTATCTGGTTAATATTTTTTAGGACACTAACTTTGTATTGTACTCAACTATTAATATGTCTGAATCCTTAGAAATGGTAACTTTTAAAACTATAGAATGGATATTATTCACATTTTTTAATTCCTGTGACTCAAATAATTCCTGGATTATAATTATCAGTAGGTATTTTTATGAATGGATACGTGAACAAACAAACAAACTGAAATGGAAACATACAGTGGTGCCATATGTCCTTACATCTTTGGTAGAAAATGGAGGAATTTGAACTTAATATGGTAGATATAGTTCTAATCCAAAAAAGAAAATATAAAATATAAGGTAAAACTATGGCAGTTCTGTTTTGAGAAGATTGTGTCATAGTAGCTAAGAGGGAAGAGGGGGAGAGTATCAATTCTAATGAAAACTAAGACAGGCCTGGGAAGTTAGTGGAGAACCATATCTCTGGCCTAGTAACCATAAACAAACCAGGCATCCTTGTAGCTATTGCCATTGTAAGTTGCTCTTATCCCCCCATTCGATGGGATTTCTGAGTTTTTCCAGGGTTGTTTTAGCATCCAGATACCTTGTCCTTGAGCATGTGTGTGGCTGATTGTCCATTGCCCTGGCAACATTCAATTCAGTTTCTTTTACTACAGTGCCTCCCGTCCACTGTTCCTCAGTTTCCCTTCAGAAAAGTTGTGGTGATGATGTTTTGTTCTACCTGCAAATGTGAGAGAACATAAGTCAGGTCATGGATTTGAATGTCTGTGAAAGCGCTAGGTAAATACAAGGCATTATTAATTGTCTGAAAAGAGAAAAACAATCTGAAATACTAGTTGTGTTGTGAGAAATGGAAAGTTAGGCATGCATTGGCTTTATCCTTTATAAATGATCACTAATTTAATGGGCAAAGTAAATATTTACGTCAAATCTTTTACTTTAGTCCCAAAAATGCACTCAGAGGGGAAATGAATAACTTTAAGCTTAAGATATTGAATAACTATGGAAGATCTGGCAACAGCACAAATGACTGGAATGTTCCCACGATATCAGTCATAGTTTTTTTTTATGGTATACGAAACAGTAAGCTAACAACATACTGAAAGCTTTTCTCAAACAAGGGAGAGTTTAGGCTTTAAAAGGAATTAGGTTACTACATAGGGATGAAATAACCTAAGCAAAACCTAAACCAGAAAGAAAGCCAGGGACGGGAAGTGCAGAGCGAATTTCTCTGAAGCGGGAGAATTGATAGGAAAGAAGGGGAGATAAATGAGATAATCACCCAATTAAATTCATTCAGGACTCTTGGCCTGCAAGGTCAAAACCGAAATACAGTAATCGGAAAAGCACCCAGTTTGCCAGTGTAACTTCTGTCACTAGACTCATCATGAGGATGTTATGTGTGGTAATTGCAGGCTAAGTTTTTGTGTGCTCGCTGAAAGAGCTGTGATCAACTATAGTTTTGAACCTGTGGTCTGGTTGTTTGGAGATGTCTGGAGATGGGTGACATATATTTGAGTGAAGTCTTTGGTTATGTGTCTGGCATATTGCATTTTCAGTGTAAAGTCTTTTAATTAATCTTTGATATGGGTATACATTAGAAAATAGTAAGAGGTAAAGCGAGAAAGAAGGAATAATGCTTTATTTTCTGAACTAAATAAAATATTTAATATAGATAAGACGAGACACATAGCAAGCAAAATCTTTAGGGAGGTTGGTTCTCATTAGGAAATTATGTTTAGAGGGAGTCATAAAAGAAAAGATTTAAGTTTGAAATCATAGGCACACACGGTTTTTAAAGACATTTATTTTCCTGTGTGAAATCTTCAGAGGAATTGCTGTTATTTGATGTCAGGGGAGGGAAACCCAGAAGCAGAAGGAATTTTCCATTACAAACACGTGGAACTTTTGCTAGACCCTCTGCTCTAGCCCTACCTTATAAATGAGATTGCCCCCAACCAAAATTTACTGACTAGACACCTGTATGCCAGACATGGCCATAGCAATGGCACGTTTGTTAACCACAACGTCTCAAAAAAGTATTGAATTGATTACAAACATTTAAAAATTGAGAGATTTCACATTTTTCAAAAAAATATAAATTTCCAGAAAAAAAATCTTAAGAACTGGCAACAGTGAACACACACTGTTACTTGGTAGCAAGTAAGTGGGTTTCATAGGAACTGTCCTTTCAATGAGATGTCCGTTGTCCAGATCCCTGAGATCTTCCTCACTCCTGTTGGTCTTATAACATGCTGCTGTCACTCATTTAAATTCACAGACTGGCATCTGTTGACAACTGGGTTTGAAACTCTGCCCTTAATGGGGTCCTGACCACCTTTGACAAAATTTGACTTCAAACCTCATGTTGTCATGTTAATACTTGTCGAATATAATGAGGGCTCAGTGGAGGTTTTTTTTGCAGTGATAAGAGCAAAATTTCATGTATCAATTGTAGTCCGCACCCCTATCAAAAAGGTGACTTGATATTTTCATCATATCAACGGAGTTATTCCTTAAGTAGAAATGAGATAGTTAACCCAGGTTACTTAATGTAAGACTGTTTTTATTGACTAAAAGGACTGAAACAAAATCAAGTTAAAATTAAATCAGCATTTAGTAGTAAGAAAAAGGATCATTTAGACATAAGAAATGGGAAACTATTAGAAAGGGTGAGATGTAAACAAAGAAAATATCTTAGTAAAATGAATTTTAAATGCACCACATCAAAATCTAGACAGAATAATCTCAAGCAAATAGCATAGATTTAAAACTGCCACAATACCACTTCTAAATAAAATAAAGCAGATTTTTAGAAATATAAAATGATCACGTTATTTTTTTCCCATTTGACCAGATTTCTTGGATTAAATTACTATTTAAGTTGAATTTGATGAAGATAAAATCCATAAATGCATGCAGAATATATTCATAACAATATTGCACCTTGCGGAAAAAGTAGATGAAGTAGATAATATGATATTTTTTATTGGACCAATAAATAAAAGGCAATTCTCAAGCCCCAAAGTCTCAAGTACATTTTCACTTTAAATGAGCACACTCATGAAGCATTTTATTGCAACATTTTCTTGTGGGAATATATAGGTAAATAGCTGCAGGAATGTGAAAATGTGTTGTAAACTGTAAAGCCCTATTTAAAAATCCTTCACGTTCCTAGAATACAGCTGGATCTTGTGGTGACTTCCATGGTTAATATCTATCTTACAGATTTAAAATGAATTGCAAGAGAAAGGATCAGTAAATATCCCATCGCATGGGGGAAAAGATTGAACCTATAACAAAATTGTTATGACAAAATTGTGGAATTAGCAGCTTATAAATAAATATAATTATATGCTCACAACAGTAACTTGCATAATTATTATACAGTTATACTTTCTATTGTATTTCTAATAGCTAACATTTATTGAGTGCTTACTGTGTGCCAGTAAATACTTTACATGTATTAACTGATTCAATCCTCAACCAACCCTAGGAGTTTGAAACTATTATTTGCATTTTCAAGAAGGGAAAATTGAGGCAGAGAGAGGTTAAGTAACTTCTTTGAGATCACACAGTTAGGAGGTGGCAGAGTTGGGATTTGAACCTAGTCAATCTGGCTCCACAGCCTGTGCTCAATTAGATGGAAAATCTTAGGGCAGGGGACAATGACTTATCACGATGATAAATCCACGTTCTGCCTTTCTCAAAGTGTGTGCTTTTGACAAACTCCTTAACTTTTCTATGTCCAAGTTTGTTCCATGAAGATAATAAAATCAAGTTCATAGGTTGGTAATAAATATTAAGTGAGTTAACATATAGAAAGCATGTAGCAGTCTCTATGGATCTACGTGCTCAAGAATGGGGGTGAGCTATTGCTACCATTATGGTTTATTAGCAGTGTTCACATGGTTGTTAATACCCATAGCAATTGGTTGGCACCTAGCTGAATGATTTACAAATAAAAAGATCATTTACTTTTACAAAAAAATGTGGGGAGAGATTAATGCCCTTCTTATCTATAAGATCTTGTCTTTACCGCCAAAGGTAAAACAAATGTTTATGATGTCGTTACAGAGTCTAAATAAAATATTAGCAAATACATTTTTTGGTAGTTGAACAAAATATGGCTACTAGTCTTTCAAAACATAGTCCTTTAAGAGCAAGTTCTCAATGGTAATATACTACTTTTTTGTAAACTCAGATTTTATTTAAATAATTATTTTATAGTCATTTTCATGATCATAAAACATTTAAGCAATTAGATTAATTTTCCCTAAATACAAATTAATAGACATTAATTATGAAATGAAACTTGCCCAGTTGTACCTAGTGGCACTAGACTTACAGATTTAGCACACGCCCAAAAGTATCAGGGCAGCAGAGAGGGGATGTCTGGGTGGAGCATTGGGGGTAAAAGCGTCTGACGACAGATAGCCACAGAGAATAGGGCAACCTGCTCCACGTCTCTGTGCAGGCATAGAAATTGAGGAAAGTGTGTGTGTGGGGGGGGGGGGGGCTGGGGGGTGTTAAGGGGGTGAGAGGGAAGAAAAGAGAGAGAGAGAGAAGAGAGGGAGAGAAAAAGAGCTATTGCCCAAAGTCATACCGCATTTATGATGATGGAATACACACACAGATTTGCAGGATGCACCAGGTGATCGAGGACGAAGGGAATGTGGAACATTTAAGGGAAAACTAGAGTGCCCGTGCATGGGGAATGGGAGTTTCAGAAGGTGTCAGCAGAGAACAGATGTCACAGACCAGGGGCTGCCCCTCTACTTGATTCCATTTTGGACCCTCTCAACAGTAGACGCTAAAGTGGAGGAGGAAGCAAAACTTGAGTTGGATGAGTTTAAACTTAAATGAAGAGAAAACACTGAAATGATTGAACTTATAAGAAACTGATTAGGTTAAATAATCGCTCATCAAGTTGCATGGGATAAAAGTTATATTCTTGATGTGTCTGGTTATAAATCACTTGAAAATTATATCATATCATAGAGTCATTAGAAAATCTGAGTAAATCAAGTTTGAAACAATTATATCTAAAGATGAGAGTTGGGCCTGGCCCCATGGCAGAGTGGTTAAGTTCCCACGCTCCGCTGCAGGCGGCCCAGTGTTTGGTTGGTTTGAATCCTGGGCACGGACATGGCACTGCTCATCAAGCCACACTGAGGCAGCGTCCCACATGCCACAACTAGAAGGACCCACAACGGAGAATATACAACTATGTATCGGGTGGCTTTGGGGAGAAAAAGGAAAAAATAAAATCGTTAAAGATGAGAGTTTTGTACATGACATATTATAAAATTTATTTGCAAAAGACAATATTATTTCTATATACTAAGTAAAAACAAAAGACTCCTGTTAATGTTAGTTAACATAAATATATATTATACCTAGGGATAAAACTAATAAAGGATGCAGGGCTCATGTGAAGAAAACTCTGCACTTTTATTGAGAGATTGAAAATTAAATAAATGAAAAAGAAGTCTATGCTCTTGTATGGAAAGACAGTGTTATCAAATCTTCCTAATTTAATGAAATTCCATTCAAATTAGAAATCATTTGTGTCCATTTGGGAAAATGTCCTATGTATTACTTGAAAAATAACTAAGTAATAAAAGCAATGAAATTCTGAAAATGAAAGATAATGAGTGGGGGAATCTCACTATAAACTATTGAAATACACTAAGTGATAACAAAAGTTATCAGAGTGAGGAACTTATTCCAGAATCAGAAAGGGATGCCCATGGAATAGAGAAGAAAGCCAAGAACAAACTCAGTTATGTATGTGTGTATGTGTATAAATACGTCTGTATCATAATGAGAATATCATTTCAAAGCAATGGTATAAAGAGAGATTTAACAGATAGTGGTGACATAGTGATTACCTCTGAAAACAAAAATTATCCTTACTTTATCCCTGGCATCATAGTAATTTTGAGGTGGACATGAGAGTTAAATATCAAAAAATGATGCCCAGGAGAAGCAACAAAAACAGGCCAGTGTTTTCCAAATTGTAAGATAAAATGATTGTTTAATAGTATGATATCACAAATTAATAGATTGGTATATTTGACCACATAAAATTTAATTTTTTTCTGATTGGCAAAGCACACAAAACTCCCACCATAAAGTGAAAGGCAAATGACAAAATGTAGAAATATTTGTTACATGTGTAATGTATCATGAGTAATCCCTCTAATGTATAAAGAAGTCCTATAATCAAATAAAGAAAATGAATACAATTTAAAAAAGCAGGAAAAAGGATGTGAAAAAAACTTTAACTTTCTTAGTAAGGAATATATTGGATTTTGGTTTATCAAATTAACAATTTTTAATGATAACATCTATTTTGGTTTAGGATAAAAGAGGTTACTCTAATACATTGCCAGGAGCAAGGTAAATTAATGCAAACTTTCTAGAGGATAATGTAGTAATATATTTCATAAAGCAGAGAAAAACATAGTCATTGACCCAGTAATTCCATTATTTTTAAGGAAATAATCAGACAGTTATATAAACAATTTTCATTACAATGTTGTTTATGATATTAAAAAACTTAGAAATAACCTAAACGTCCAACAGTAGTGAAACAAATGGTAGTAAAATATATACAATTGAATATCACTATGATATTGATCTTTTGACATGAAAATGTGTGTGTGTGGTATATTACTTTAAAAAATAACTTACAAAAATTATGTATATACACACAGACACACAGAGAATATATACACACATACATACATATATGTGCACTTGCATACACACATACATATATCCACCCATAAAACATGTTTCAACCTCACACAGACAATTGAATTAATATATATATACATATACATATATATGTATAATTCAATTGTATACATATATACATATGTATATGTATATACATACATACTATCACTGTATATAGTCTTTTATTTGTCATACATACACATGTCATATATATGTATTTATCTGTATATATGTGTATGCATATTTTCAAATGATATAGACAATAGTTAACCATGATCATCTCTGTGTGGTAGGAATAATGATGATTTTTATTTCTTCTTTATGCTTATCTCTATCTTTAAACTTTTCTATAGTATGTATATTGCTATGCAATTAAATGAATAATGCAAATAATTTGCCTATCATAAGTTAGTAACTAACATCTTGGTTTTTTTTTTTTTTTAAAGATTAGCACCTGAGCTAAAAACTTTTGCCAATCTCCCTTTTTTTCTTCTTCTTTTTCTCCCCAAAGCCCCTGGTACACAGTTGTGTATTCTAGTTGTGAGTGTGTCTGGTTGTGCTATGTGGGACACCACCACAGTGTGGCCTGGTGAGTGGTGCCATGTTCGTGCCCAGCATCTAAACCAGTGAAAGTGGAGGGCACAAACTTAACCACTCAGCCACAGGGCCGGCCCCACATCTTGGTTCTTTGACATTACATGATCAGTGCAATTCTGATTTGATTTTGTGCTTGGGTGAAAATACAAGTTTATTCCTCATTTTAATCAACCGTCGTGTTCATCTGTGGCAATAGTTAGGTGTGTTGAACTGTCCTGCCGCGGATGATCCTGGGGAAGGGAATCCTTTTCCCACCATCGGCATGTGTCTAAAGAACCA
The DNA here is from genome assembly GCF_021613505.1 of Equus quagga. Taxonomy (NCBI): domain Eukaryota; kingdom Metazoa; phylum Chordata; class Mammalia; order Perissodactyla; family Equidae; genus Equus; species Equus quagga. The sequence continues at coordinate 88,718,912 of NC_060270.1, forward strand.
CCTAAGGATGCTGGGCTGTGACTCATTAGCCTTCTTCAACAAGGTTAGATTTAAAAACCAGGAAAGGGGCATTTAAGACTGACACAAAGTCCCAGGAATGAAGTGCTGTAAGATTTTTACCCCCCAAATTACAATGAGTAGAGTTCTCTGGATTTATCTTAAATTCTTGGTGAATATTCTCCATTAAGAGCATACCATCTTTCTTTGACTGCAGCACATGTCATCCTTGCCTAGTGGGAACCCTAATTTGCTTTAAATTGCCAAAGTGCTCATTATGGAACGCTTAGTAGCTAGAGTTTGTATAATATTTGAAAATCAGCCTTAATTTTTCTGCCTGAGATGAACACTTGGATTCCACAGTAAACATAATCAGAGATTTACAGAAACCCAGTGAACTCTGTTTATTATACTTGCCTGGAATAGCTACAGAAAAGGTCAGAGGTCCAACGTCTTCATGCAGAGACAGATCATGTTCTAGCTGGTTCTGAGGAGGAAAAAAACAGTAGGTGATGCTTTAATGAATGGCTTATCATGTGAAACACACTATGTGATAATAGCAGTGTTGGTAAGACAAGAAGGGAGGGTTTTTTATTTTCTTTTTTACAAGGGCTTAGTTAGTTTTACATTGCTTTAATGCTTACATTTCAAATGTAACAGACAAAATGGTTCACTAAGAAACTATTAAATTCTGCAGAGTCTTAAGCACTTTGATTCCACGGACTGGATTGGAATTTCCATTTTATTTTATTTTACTATTTTATTTTAGTTTATCAAAAGCTGACATTTTATAAATTTAAGTACCTGGGTTGCAACGCTTTTGATTTCTTGAATGATGATTTTCTTTTAGTCTTTTCTGTTTGAGTTGGCTTTAAGTGAAGAAAACAGAGCAAAAGCCTCATAAAGGTGGAGGTTTTATTGTAAAAAGTGGTCTTACAGTAGGAGAGAACTTGCTGAAATGACAGCAGGGATCTGCAAAGGCAGCCCTTGCTTTTGTGAGCACCTTTTTCAAAATGTGGTGACCCACTGAGAAAATTTAGCCCAGCAGATCCTCCTGACCTCAGCACGCTCTCCTCTCATTCAACAGCAGAACAAGAACTGGCTCAATGGCTAGAAGAAACTGTTGTCCCCACTTCTTAAACTTTCATGTGCATATAAATAAGGTAGAGATTCTGATTCAGTAGTCTGTGATGCTGCATTTCTAACAAGCTCCCTTGATGGCGCTGCTGCTGGTCAGCAGATCACTCTTTGTGTAGCAAGGTGTGTACAAGTGAATAAAAAATTAATAATTGAAAAGATAATTCCATATAACAATAGATCAATAGAACTGAATGCAAAGAGAAGAAAGAGGCCCTAATATAATAAGAATGCGGGAAATGATAAAGGAGGATGTTTAAATCAATGAGGAAAGAATTTTGGTGTCGTTGAGGAAATCTATTAGGTCTTTGATGCAAAGAAAATTGCTTTACTATCTCGGACTAATGCCAAAGTCAGTGCCAGGTGTATTGAGAAATTTTGTGTAAAATTCAATATTATAAAATAAGTCAAGTTATAAAACTGTTAAATAAGTATAAACTCAGAACAAGGAGGATCATTTTAAGTATAAAACAGATGCAGAACTCTAAAGGGAAAAAAAATTGATGTATTTGACAAGGTACATGTAAAGCTTTTTTATGTTAAAATAATTAAAAGGCGAATAATAAACTATGGATATATTTGCAAAGCCTAACATCCTTAGTAAATTGATTTTTAAAGGCTTCTGTCTTTTGACCCAGTAATTCTACTTATTTTAGGAAAATATTCAGAGATATGCAGAGGGATGTTTTCATATAGATATTAATCACAATATAAATTATACTATTAAAGAATAGAAAATGAAATTAATCAGAAATGAGCTAAAAAATATATACTATGAAATACTATGAAAAGATTGAGTGATGGTTTAAAGGAGTATTTAATATTATAGGGAATTCTCATGGTTTATTTTTAAGTGTGGAATTATCAAATTCTATTAAATGTATATATTACATGTATGTATATAATACAGGTAATGTAATTATGCATATGTGTGGATGGATAGATAGACTGTAGATAAATACAAACATATCCATATCCACATCGAGGAAGAAAACATTAAGAAAAAACAGATTTTAACAAATATTTTTCTCTGGTTGGAGGATTACAGGTGATGTTTATTTTATTCTTTATACCCTTCAATATATCCAAGTTTTCTGCAACAAAATGCATTATTTTTATAATCATCAAAGAGATGATGGTGATTTTTTTTTATAAAGGACTGTGAGTTCATAAGGAATGTGTTTTTCATGCCATAACAATTTTAGTCCTGACAAAATCCAGATCACAGAAGGCCCAGAGCATCCTGTGTCCTGGTAGCCTCTCTCCTGACCCCTAAATAATGCAAAAGGAACTCCAAGGGGAAAGGCAGAGTCCAGATTCTTCTTCAGTTTTCATTCGTCACTTGCAAGCCATTATTAAGCATCTATGATGTATCTCGCGCTCTGTTAATACATTTGTTTGTAAGAATATCCTAATGAGTTAGAGTGACAAACTACACATACTTAGATAAGAAAAAATTTTCCCTTTTACAGTAAAGGACACATTTCCACTTTGAGATTCTTTTACTTTGCCTATCTAAAAGTACAGTTGTGTCAAGATATAAATAGCTTTGATTAAAAGAGGACATAACATATAATGGTCACTTTGCATACATTATATATAATATTCATAAATCCTTTTCAAAATGGGTATTATTGTCTCTCATTTTACAGATTTAGCAATTGAGATCGTCAAAATCATAGAGGGGAGAACTCAGTCTGACTAGGGCTATAGCCATAATCTTTTCCTTTATGTTATATTTCATTTCTTGAGGGTTTTTAGTTAATAACCAAGAATGAGCAAGAAAAAAAAGATAATCATCCTATACTATTACATGTTATGGATTTGCAACCAGGTGGTTGGTCTCCATAGCTTCCGGGACAGTCTGTCCCAATTTCTAAGCTTAAAGGTCCTCCGTCTGGAGCATGAGTAGGGAGCAGGCATTAATTGAGTTATCTCAGGTCTGTTTTGTGGCTGTGGATGTCCCCAGGGGAAAATGGCCGATGTGTTCTGTGAGCCTCAGTCATTTATTAAACTTCTCATCCACTTTAGAGAACTAGTAAACAAACGGGAACAAACTGTAAGTGAGAAGACAAATCCTTAGATGGCATCCAGGTTATTTAAAAGAGGTTAAGGAGGTCACGGAAAATGTTAAAGGGCCAGTATTCCTGCTCCAGATTATAAGGAAACAGGTGTGTAGCAGTAGCTCAAGGAACCAGAGCGTATTCTTCCTCCTGCCTCCAAATGCTTCTCAACAAACAATATGGAACCAATTTTTTCCTTGCCACATAATAAAAGAGCTGGCATGTATTATCTATTTTAATGTGGCAAAAAATCCCCCTTGAAAAGTGGTATTGGAAGAGTTGAAATGGGTCCAACACAAGCCTTCTTGAGACCTGAGACTGAGTAGCTTCGATCATTGCCTTCAGCACTCCGCAGACCATTGCTGTGGGCCCATTCTCATCCTTGAATGCTGCAGCTGGTCCTCCTTCTGCCCACCAGCGTCAGCAAGAACACATTCTATTGGTCTAGTGTCCTCTTACAGCACTTCTGAGCTTCATTTCTGATAACAAAATCTAAACTCTCTCTAAATCTGCAAATCGTCCTGCTGTTTTCACTGACCCATCACTAACTTGTCTGAATTCTTACATCCTTCCACCGCAGTGCCACAAACTTAGACCAAGGCAACATTTGACACGCTGATTTCAGTATCTTGCACATTGAAAAGAAAAACTACACTTTCTAAAAACATTTTAGTTTTGCAGTTCTCATACTTCACAGAGTATTAAAGTGGATATATTTTATTAAATTTCATTTATATTAATAACAACATGTTATATAAGGATACATTTATGTGATATATTAATATGCAATAATATAACATTATTATTTATAATTCAACATATATTATCTGTTGATTTATTAGTTTTAATAATATTTCATCAATTTTATTAATAGTAAAGTAATTTGCATCATGAGCTGAGTAGGAGACGAACAGGTATATTCCTTGGGGATCAGTGTGGCATGGTGGTTAAGAAGGTGAGTTCTGGAGCTAGAAATATGAATTTTAAATCTTAGTCCCTTACTTATTTGCAATGTGACGTAAGTGATTTAACTTCTCTGTTGCTTTGTTTAACTTATTTGTAAATAGGTATCATAATAGTACCTACATCAAAGCTTTGTTAGAAGGATTAAATAGAAAATGATACAGTGCTTGGCATATAATAATCTCCCAAATACTGTTAGCTGCCATTATTATTATCTTCGTTCTCATACATTGTACTTGATTTCTGAGGATACACACAAAAAATAAGACATGGACTTCTACTTAGAGAAATTTAAAATCTATCAGGGGACACAGAACATACACAAATCCTTTCAGTACAACATGGTCAATGCTAGAGCAGGACCTACATCTTTGGGAGCTTAGAAGACTCAAACCGGACCCTGTGTCAGGCCAGGGCAGGGTCCCTAGAGGCGATGACACCTCCTCTGAAATTAAAGGAAAAATAGGCATTAGTGAAGCAGGTAGGGGATTTTGGAACATAAAAGGGCATATGAGGTAAATTTCCAGGACTTGGGGATTGGATGGGGAGTGTAAGAGAGTCTCAGATTACAGATTGGCCAATCATGTGGTGATGCTCTTGATATTGCTAGATGTAGGGTTTCTGGAGAATTCTGATGGGGAAGATAAATGCACCCACAGTTTTGGACACGTTAATTTAGGCCAGCTTATGACACATGCAGTTAAATGTATCTAATGGGCATTTAGATTCAAGATATCAGAAGTCAGTACTGGAACAGTAAATTTGAAAATCTTCAGAATATAAGCAGTAATTGAAACCACAAGAGCAGATGAGATTTCTCATGTAAAAGGAGTGGATGAGAGGTGAAATGTTGGGCAAAAAACAGCTTTAGATATCAGATAGAGCAGAGTTTCTCAACCTCAGCACTACTGACATCTTGCACTGAATAACTTTTTCGTTGTGTGAGTCTGTCCTGTGCAGTGCAGCATATTTGATCATATCCCTGGCCTCTACCCATTAGACTCCAGTAACACTCTCTGCCTCCTCTGGTTGTGACCAAAATGCCTACACACGTCACCAGATGTCCCCTGGGGGACAAATCACCTCCTGTTTAGAGCCACTGAAATAGAAGAGAAACTATGCAATAGACTAAGGAAAGACTTTCACTATGGTGGAAAGAGAACCAGTATTTAAATGTTTCATGAAAACTAAAGGAGTCAATACTTTCAAAACAGTGAGAATGTTCATTCACTCAATGGGTTTTTATTTATTTTATTTTATTTTTTGAGGAAGATTAACCCTGAACTAACATCAGCCACCAATCTTCCTCTTTTTTGCTGAGGAAGATTGGCCCTGAGCTAACATCTCTGCCCATCTTCCTCTGTTTTATATGTGGGATGCTTGCCACAGCATGGCTTGATGAGCAGTCCATAGATCCATGCCTAGGAGCCAAACCAACAAACCCTGGGCCGCAGAAGTGGAGCACATGAACTTAACTGCTATGCCACTAGGCCAGCCCCTCAATTGGTTTTTTCAGGCAGAAAAGTTAAAACCTGGATACTGAAAATCATTCATTAGATATGATGATATGAATGTCTGTGATGGGATTTGCCAGAGTAAGTTCAGATGGATGTGGAAGCCAGTTTATAATAGGTTAATGGAATGCTTGAATTAAAAGGGAGAAATTAGGGGAAGCAAAACAATCTTTTACGAAGTTTAGCTGAGATGGAGAAGTAAGGCACCTGTCAGGGAGGAAACAAGGACAGAGTACAATTCACTTCAGTAGGAGAGAGGATAGAGAAGCTGAGGGTAAAGAAGAAAAAAAAAGAAACCTGAGAGAGAGAAGCCTGGAAGGGCATAAGATCAAGCCCTTAGGTGGAGAGGTTGACCTTGAGCACTTGATCCTTCAAGGCTAAATAAAAGGAGGGTTCATGTATTAGTTATCTTTGGCTTCATAACAAATTACTGAAAACCTTAATGGCTTAAAATAAGAGTACTGATTCTCTCTCGGTTTTTCTACACTAGAATCCAGGTGCCCCTTAGCTGGGTCCTCTGCTTCAGGTTCTCTCACGGGCTACAGACAAGGTGTGGGCTGGGGCTGCCGTCATCAAGGCTCCACTGGGGCAGTGTGTGCTTTCAAGCTCACTCATATGGTTGTTGGCAGGATGGGGCTCCTTGTGAGCTCTTAGACTGAAGATGTCAGTACCTTGTCAGTTGGCTAGAGGTTCCACTTAGTTCCTTGCCCTGGGGGCCTCTCTAAAAGACAGTTTACAACATGGCAATTTGCTTCATCATAGTGAGAAAGTCAAGGAAAGAGAGAGAGAGAGAGAATTCTTAATTTTCTATGATCTAAGAAGTTATATTATGTCACTTTGCCACATTCTGTTCCTTACAGGCAAGTCATTAGGTCCATCCCAGATGCAAGGGTCTGAATACCATGAGGCAGGCATCATTAGGAACCATTTCAGGAGTGGCCTGCCACAGTACAAAAATAGGGACATTTTTGTAAATGGGGGGTGCATAAAGTTGAAGTAGTTCACATTTGATGGCCTCAAATTTATCAAATGTGTCACTTTGAGAGTTATGAAGAAAGTATTGACCAGAGGGCTGAGGAAAGATATGAAGATTTGGAATATCTGCTCAGAAAAATAGAAGTTGACCAAGACCAAAAACAAGCAAAAGGTCTTGAAAGTGCTGAGAGATCAGCTAAGATCAAGATCAATTATTTGTTTGGGACCAATTTATAGAATTTTGGGGTTTCCTGTACAGGACTCATCATCCAAGTATAGAAAGAGAAAAATTCTTATTTAGAACAAATCCATGTCTGGGATTTGTTCCATGGGCTCTATAGAAGAATACCTAGCGAAGACATTGAGAATTGGTGAGAGAGTCTTTCCAGTTTGAAACCATAGAGGCCACAGAAGAAGTGAATGGAAGAGAGGAAAAATCAACCAATGAAATGACAGAATCAAGAGACCCTAAGTCTCTCTTTGGTAGAAGAGCAATTACTGGAGAAATGAAAGTGAGAGAGAATCTGATAGAGTTCATGGTCAAAGAGATGAATGTGGGAGTTTTAGAAGTTTGATCTGCAATGAAGTGGTATTGAAAATGAATGGTGGGAGGAGGGCCAGAAGATGTGAGTGCACTGAGTGGATCAGATTGATGGAAATGCAGAGCCTTAGCACAGAGAACATCTTAGGAAACTTGTTAAATGTAAATTCTTTTAGTAACTGAAAATCGACATGATAGACTAGAAAGCAGCTGACAGGGTGATTGATGTATTCTTAAGAAAGAGTTGATTTTGTTATTAACAACTGGGAGTTAGTTAGTGTAGAAATTACCATACATTTCTTGGGCACTATTCTGGCTTCTCATCTTACCAACATGATTTTGGTAAGTCACATAACCCAGTTCTCATTTTACTTACCTGTATAACGGGAATTATACTTACCTCATAGAATGACAGTGATTAAATGAGATCCTGTCTATAAAATCACCTAAAACACAGTAGGCCATCAATTTATGATGAGATTCTTCTTACTATTTATTGAAAAAATAAAGTATCATTTTGAGTTCCGGTAAAAAATCCCAAGCATATAGTTGAGCAAAATCATTTGTAAAATCTATTTTAATTTACAATGTTATGTCACCAGACATAATATAGTCTTCCATGATGCCACCAGATCTTTCTGTTGGATGCAGAAATGAGCACTCCTATCTCAATCTTCTCCTAAATGTTTACAGACTGTCAGTTTGCTCATTCAGGTTGAAGTGCCCTTAGACTTGAACCAGCTGGCTGTGGAGCCAGTTAATAAGCTGAGAAAAACTAACTGCTGAATAAGGGAGCGGGGAAAAACTCTCCATACTTCATGCTGACAATCTGATGTAGTATATACCCTTGCATTTCAGTATCTAACCCATCTCAGAAAGATTAATTTACTGCCTTTGGTGAACTTTGCTTTAGAAATAAAGCATTGTATGCTGCCCTGAGTTTTTAAGGTTTTAATATTTTCTTCTGTATCAAATTATGCAGATCATAGATCTGCATATGGGCGATCAATCCTTTTAAATACAAGCTTATTTGGAGGGTGGTGGAAAATAATATAAAACTCCTAAAGTTATTTTTATCATTCTTTCTTCACTTACACCCATCCTACTCAATAAAAATTTATTGAAAAGAGTTAACATCAGCATATATAGCTAGTTATCTATGGAGACACACCTAAATGAAAGAAACAGCCATACAGACTGGTCTAGTTTTGAACTGATGTGTTTTCATCAGTAATATGTCAGTGTTGATAAATTTGCCCCATCTTTGCCACGGGGATAAATAAGCTCATGACAAAGAGGATTCCTTTAATAACAATACGTACAGATGTTTCCTAAGCATATTTTTCTTAGCACATTTAGAAAGAAAAGAGGGAATGTATTAATCAGGCTAAAAACTTAGCTGGTATTAGAGAGAGACTCAAAACTTTATTTTGAAAAATATAGTTTTTAATAAAATATGCAATGTATGGTAACAGGTATATGTTATTATTTTAAATTGATTAATAAATACTTTTAAAAGTCTTCGTTTTTATAACTAATATGATGTGTTGAGAGATATAATTCATATAATCAAAGTTAAGACTGACAGCGTTAATGTCTACGTAGGCAAATAATAAATTCCAAAATACATACTGATCAATTGTTAGCTTTTAACTAAAGTAAACCAGGTAATGCCCGTTTTTTCAAATATATCTATAATTCAATGTATACGCATATCACTCATAATTTGGAGAACTATTCACTTATTAGGAAATTAAAGAATCTTTGTGTATCTGATTATACATTTTTTCTCTAATTGCTTTATATGTGTACTTAATGTTTTACATGTTTATATATACATATAATGTTTACAATAATAGCTCTGAATATAACAAACATTTATTTTATTTCTTGGACTTAAGATATGGCATTAAAAATACTTGCCAAACAAAAAACTCGCTATTTTATTGACATATCACAATGATGTAACCAAAGTTCTGTGTGAATGAAAATCTTAAAACTTGTTTTCACAGGGGCTGGCCTGGTGGTACAGCAGTTAACTTCACACTTTGTACTTTGGCAGCCTGGGATTCACCGGTCAGGATCCTGGGTGCAGACATGGCACTGCTTTGCAAGCCATACTGTGGCAGGCGTCCCACATATAAAGTAGAGGAAGATGGGCACGGATGTTAGCTCAGGGCCACTCTTCCTCAGCAAAAAGAGGAGGCTTGGCAGTAGATATTAGCTCAGGGCTAATCTTCCTCAAAAAAAACAAAAAACTCATTTTCACAAAGCAAACAGAGGTAAAGAAAACAGAAACTGCTGTTCCTGGTTATACTTTGCCCTAAGCACTAGCTAATGTGTGTGTCATACGTACGACTTAAGGTGAGGTTGGAAGTTTAGGTGCTTGAGGTCCCCATTCAGTACCTATTTCTAGTTTGTTTATTACTTTACATATCTGTTCATTTAGATAATTATCTGACACCTGCTCCTGGCAGATTGTTTTGACAGATTATATTGGCTGAGATCAGTTTGTCAACTGCCATCTGTCCAGTAAAGGTGAGTTCAACAAGCTGGTGGTTTCTAAACAATCATAAAAGATCCTTTCTTGTGAATAAGAATTTTTATTTATCCTTAGGAAGGCATTGGCCAGAGGACAAAAAAAATATTATAGACAAATGTTAGGAGATACAATATCTTCAGTCTTTATCAGGTGTATTTCTTTATCTAAAATGCTGGTTTGAACATCATTTTGATTTAATCATAAGGAGCAGACTATATTAATAAAAAGACATTGTGTTAGTTTTAGATTAGGCAGGCATCTTGAACAACTTTGAATAGGATTGTTTCCTTTTTCTTTTTTGGTGGATTTTTTGCACTTTAGCAAACTCTAAATATCTCAAATTAAAATGAATCTTTTTGAAGCACATATACAATATTGTTTATAGCATTATGAAATTATAGCAACTCTATGAGTATAGACTTTTTGAATCTATAAAAAGTAAACAACATTCAGTGAGGGACAGATAGTTACTCAGTATCTAACTGTATAGTAAATAAAACCATTTCCTAGGAGCAGTGATAATTATTTAAGATTACTTTTCAGATAAAATAGGAATTTGAAGAAACCTTGAAAGTCAACTATAAAACACATCTAAAAGTAAAAATAAAACAGCTTCTATTTCTTAAAGTGGGCCAATATTCATAATTTGTTTTAATCAAAGGAATAATTAATTCTAGTGAAAGAAATAATAGTAAATTTATTTTCATTTATTTCTTTCACTTTTGTAATTATTTAACAAACATTACCTCAACGCTTATCTTATGTCAGGCACTGGGGATACCGTCGGCGAGGTAGATCTGATCCAGACCTTCTGTCCACCTTTAACTGTTGTCCTAAAGAAGT